>NC_056744.1:260663989-260963989 GCF_019279795.1 Protopterus annectens | reverse complement strand
TAACTATTGCTTAAAACTGCTTACTCCCGCTAACCCCTGCGCTAATTTGTTTTAAAGAAAAGAAAATGGGGAGATAGGAAAGTGGTGAAAAAGGGGACACAAAGAGGGACACACAGTGGGTAAACAAGCTCGGGATGTGCAGGACGGGTGTAGGGAAGGTCCATAGCTGCCCATTTCTTTAACAGCAACAGCTGTGCATATGCAATGAATTTGGAGTGAAATTAGAAACCTTCCACCCCTGGGAAAGGGGTGAGGACAACAAAGTATGTTGTACTGCCAATTCTAATTATCAACTTACATGTTTGTCTGATGGACATGTGTGCGAAATGGGCAGCTATGTATGGGGCATAATTTTTTTGTAGGTATAGATTGCCCCCCCTTTTTTTTTCAGGTGAGAGTGGGAAGTGAGGTAGAGGAAGTAGGTATGTCCGGGGAGGTAGGATGGTAAGGTAAACAGACAAGACAGACAAGATGCATACAGGGGCGGTGTATGACACATGGGGTGGATGACACAATTGACGTGGTCGGATGTTTGGAAATCACAAGCCCATGAGCCCACAGATGGTAACAGTGGAACTGAGATCCCCACCCATGGGCAGTCACCACTGAACCTTCACAGCCCCGAGGGTGGCTGTGCTGGGGGCTGCATAGGACAGGCAGGCTCACCCGTGAGATGCGCCACTCTCGCCTCAAGCTGGCATAGGGGATCAGCGACTGAACGCTGGATCTCCCTATGCACCACAGCCCAGACCCTCTGAAGGGTGACAGGTGGCCCTTCTCTGCCCACGCTTGCACGGGGGGACGAGCCCCATCCCCTGCAGCACTTCCACCTGAAGGTGGTACAGGACCAATGGAGGAGGGGAGCCCGGGCTGGGCACCGGACCTGCTGGTGCCAGGTGCACTCGCTGGCTGAGGAGGGACAAGTGGGTCTGCTGGGACTGGCCTTCCCATACATTCTGTGATTAGGTGTGTTTAATTACAACATAAGCAAAACAGCATTCCATATTAGTTGTAACAGCATGCAATAATATTCCCATTAACCCAACACACCAAGGGTGCAACAGTTGAACAGCAAGCATAACACATGCATATATTGAACCACAGTGGTTATTGCAACAGCATGCAGGGATGTTTGGTAGCAACAGGCCACCATGATTGTGGTGTTTAAACAGGGCACATGCATCAACGTGAATGCAAATATTTATAGAACAATAGGACATATGTCCCAACAAATATTTAAGATTACACATACCCACTGAGGTGTGGAATTGCATGGTTTATGCACATACAGTAGGGTGTATAAAAAAACCTCAGTTAACATCTTATAATGACCTTTTAGTCTACACTACATTCCTAGTGACTGCAAGTGTATATCCCCTACCTGTATTATTACACTTGCCACCATACATTAGGTTGTGTACTGGGTTTGGCTAGTTCAATATATGCCTGGCCTATATCTGACATACTAACTGTCCAGTATGCATATGATACTGCTACATATTTCTTGATTGCATTTATATCTCTTTATCTACATATGTGGGATGTTCTCACATGACATTTTCTCTTCGGTTTGTACAGAACCCTGCATTTCTTGACACACACTCACATTTCTAGGGAAAAAATAACATGCTACACGTGTGCTAGGTTTACTTGTTCATGCCAGCCAGTAACTGCCTGCTGTGGACTGTATATATGTTTCACAGCTACTAGTACTTCCATCACCCACTTTATATGGGACTGCACAACTCTGGGTTGCCAGCACCTTTTCAAACAGTACTGTTTGTATACTGCAAGGGCACAACATTTCAGACTCTGTGACACAGACACACTCTGGGTTTTAGACCTTTATTAATGACATTACACACTTTTCCACAGGCTCACTCCTTTATTTGTTTTAACGGTGTATATGGCAGACATGTTCAAGACATATTATACCTTTATTAATAGGTTAGGCCAATCTTTTTCAGGCTAACTCACTTATTTTATATGACAGTGACTGCAGAAATATTATTCCAGACATATGTTACCTTTCTTAATGGGTTTCTACACTCTTTTTCTGCCTCTCTGACGTTTTTATCTGACAGTATATGCAGAGTACTTATTCAGGCAATTTTATGGCTATATTATTGGATTACAACACTTTCTTTCATGCTCTCTCCCATATTTTATATAACAATGCATGCAGAATAATCACTAACCTGCCTGGTGGTGCAGCCTTAGCAGCCTATCAGCATAGGCTTGCTGATTCATAGCACGGTCACCTGCAACTGTAAAGTAAATGAAGGGATATTGAGACATACCTATCCATTATACATACTCCATTATCAATTCTTACATACTGCATTCCATGGCTATATACTCAGTTGTGGGGCATCCCACATCCCACGGGCCTCCTGTATCCACTGGTTCAGGTGGTCCTGCTTTCGTCTCTTCAGGTCTGCATGGTGGTGACGGACCTGCTCACCAGTCCGAGGAACACCTGTGGCACTGGTGAGGTCACGTGCTAACTGGTTCCAAGCCTCTGCCTTGTACACCATCCCTTGGAACTGGCCCTGCAGGAGTCTTGACTCGTGATGGTGGACAAGGAGCCAAACCATGTATTTGGACTCCTCGATGCCCCATTGTTGCACTCGGAAGTGTGTTCCCTCTCCGACACCCGACATTCTAACTGCAGATGTGAGCTACAATCAGTTATGGCATGTATTCCCGCCTGTGGGGCTTAAATATGCCACATTTCCCGCACTTTTTTGTGACTGGCCGTTTTGTAAAATTCTCAGCTGACTGCAAACCTGCTTAGTAATGGTTAAACTACCATTCATAAGTATATGAATGTTAATAGTGGCTGTTTCCCCTATGTTGTCATGGCTTAGTGGCTCTGTACTTTGCTTCTGATGCACAGAGTCCTGGGTTTGAACCTTGTCATTCATTTTATTTTCATACTATCCAGACAGGCTAGGGGGTGTGGCTGCATTTAAGCAGCTTTGCTCTATGTTGCTCCACGGTGCCCTACAGTGCCCTGGTTGGAGCAGCGTGCACATCTGTGCAAACACATTGCACTGGGTAAAGCGCCATTGAACTATGGGCAACACTATTGCACTGGGTAAAGCTTTATGAAACAATGGGCAACTCTATTGTGCTAGGTAAAGCGGTGTTAAACTGTGCGCACCTGTATTGCTCTAGGTAAAGTGCTATTAAACTATGGGCAACTCTATTGCGCTGGATGAAGCGCTGCTTAACTGCAGGCAATTTTATATCAGGATCCTTTAAAATATTTATTTTGTTCACTGATACATTGGCCATTTCACTGCTTTTTAGTAATGTTTAAACATATTTGTCAGGTATTATTTCGTATACTGATTTAAAAAATAAATACAAAGGGGAGTGGTGGGACTCAAACCGTGAATGCCTTTTCTTTGTGCGAACACTGTACCGTTTTGCTATTGCTGTTTGGTGTGATTTGCATAAACATTCTTTCTTATGCTCTTCCATGTCAGAACTGCTAACTCTAGCTCAGCAATGGGCACACCTGCGCACACACGTGCAAATACGGGCAGCTATTTTGGGGATTTAAAAAAAAAATTAATGTTTTGCATTTTAGAACTGTGATAGGGGTTTACAATATTAGGGAGTGTGGTGTAGGGTGCAGGGACATTTGACTTGCTCTTGTGTGTGTGCTTTGTTTCATTTTAAAACACTTGCAGGGGTGTGGACATTTAGACTGCTCGGCAGTCAGACACGCCCCCTGCTTTCTTACACGGTCTGTGTAAGACTTACGGTTGAGTCAGCATGCTCTCATGCATATTCATGGCACACTGACATCAAACCGTTCAACTGCAGCCTCCGAGTAAGACTTATTAAGTCTTACACGGAGGATTAGTGAATCCGGGGGATAGAGTTTGATATGGTTGGTTGGGTTTAAGGTTGAGCAGGTATTCCAATCTATGTTGAAATTACTGTGTATAATGGTTTCCTGAGGGAGGTTTTGGTTTGACCATTGTAGGAAGGCTTCCGTGGTTAGGATGTTACTGCCTGGTGGTACATAGCATGTGACAATGTTGAGTGACTTTTTGTTACTGAGTTTGAGTTTAGCTAGGAGGATTTCAGAGTTGCTGAAAGTGGGAAAACCTAGATTAACTGTGGTAATATTTAGGGTATTCTATAGCGTAGGGCTACACCCCCTCCTTTTTTAGTTAATCTATCTTGGCGGAGTACATTGTAACTGGTAGGTAGAAGTTCTTTGTCTGCAGTAGCAGGCTTTAACCAGGTTTCTGTCAAACATAATATATCAGGGTTGTAGGTGGAGAGTAGTGCATGTAGTGAGTGTACCTTATTGTTAACACTTTGAATATTTAAGCACAGAATTAGAAGGCTAGTTTTTGGTCTATTGATTAGTAGCTGGTTTGAGGGGAGAGTGGTATCTGCTGGGATGGTTTGTGGATGGTTAGGCCTTGGATTTGGGTGAATATCACCTGCAAGTATTAATTTGTAGTTAATGTGGTGGAGGAGTTGATTAAGTTTAATTAAGATGGCAATGTACTTGTTAGTAGTAGATGATTTGGGGATAACTGAGAGTATCCGAAGTGGGTTTGGTGTTATAGTGATGTTATGGAAGAGGTTTGCTGATATAAGTTGGTTGTAATGAGGAGTGCTGGAGTTATAGGCAGAGGTTTGTTTTGTAGAGGTAGTGAAAGTTGTGTGTAGTGCAATGTGATAAGAGGTGAAGTAGAGGTTTAGTGTTAAGATTCACAGGATAGAGAGTTTGCATGAGAGTTAGATGACTAGTTTGTGAAAGTTGGTGCGTGTCATTATTGTAGGTGAGAGTATGTAGTGGGGGAGGTGGGATAGGAAGTGTAAGGTCAGTGATTGGTTGGTTGTGAGGCAGTGTCAGGCCTGTGATTGGTTGGATGTGGGAAGGTTAGGTGTAAAATTAGAGACAGTGGGAATGGAGTGGGGCAGCACTGAGATCTGGGGGCAGGGATCCTGAAGAAAAAGTATCAGTGAGCTCAACAAATGTACGCTATCCCAAATCAAGTTTTATTATGTTACAATTCAGTCATTAGAAGCCAAATTAGAGTGATAAGCAATTTGCTATTCTAAATCTAGCTTTATTTTGTTCAAGGTTTACTATTAAGAGGCCAATTAGTAGAGTGTTTAGCCAGTTGAAAGTGGGGGATAGCAGGGAGCAGTGATGGATTTACTGCTTGGTGGGGGGGGGGCCTTGGGAGCACAGTAGGGTACTTCAACAACATTCACTTTCCCCTGGGATTGTGTGATCTCAGAATTAGTATATATATATATATATATATATATATATATATATATAGAGAGATATATATATATATATATATATACATATATAGCAGCAGAAGAGGTTTAGTTGCCCAAAGGTGGTGGTGCAGAGGGGCTTGCCTCCCTGGAAAAAAATACTTGCTGTTTGTTTAGCCTGCTTGATAATCCTTAGAGCAAGTGCACTATTCTGTGTTTTGATATTTTTACATTGACACTATGGACATCAATGTTATGAGCTTTGGACGAGTCCTAATAGAGCCACATTAATCTATGTGTGTGTATATATATATATATATATATATATATATATATATATATATATATATATATATATATATATATATATATATATATATATATATATATATATATATATATATATATATATATATATATATACATATATATATATATACACACACACACACACACACACACACACACACACACACACACACACACACACACACACACATATATTTTAGTGCTGAGAGGGAGTACTCAGAATACAACATCTATCAACTAACACAGATTGTATAGAAACACCATTTTACATATGCTATTTCACTACTCTGAGAATTATAGGGGTGTTCTTCCAGAATATCATCAGGAACCCAAAGATGCATCGGGGCCATCTTCTCACCTGACTTTTTTTTTCCATGGAGAGATGGCTGTCTTACAAAACACATCAATCACCATAGGTTCACTCAAAAGAAGGCTGTGTTTTGACTTAGGCAGCCTTCTGCTCATATGTACCTTTGTCTGCTTGACTGGAATTTGAAAGTGGGCTGTTGGTGACTCAAGAGTGATTGATGTTTCTGGTATATGCAAACAAGAAATTATGTTTTCCTACATAATTCATAATGGGAAGATAGTCATCCCACTGTTCCAAAACACTTTTTAACACATTGGATACAGAAGACCTCTCCTCTCTTCTCCCAAGGTATTTTTCCATCTCCAGCCCACTCACCTACACAGTGAACCAAGTTTGATGATATGCATGCTTTTCTGTGCAGTCAAACTGACAAAGCGTGGGAATGTGGGAACCTTCCGTGTCTTGACTGGCAAAGCCCAAAGATTTTACCTGTGATCTTTCTAACTGAAAAACCTTTTTAGCTTCCATTTTATAGGCATGAGGAAATTAAGGATACAGACAATTTCCATGACCTGTTGATAAGGATAGTGTAGTGACCATGTACTTCATCTGTATTCATAATCTGCCTTTTTGGCACTGAACGTGTATGTTGTCTGTTTGTTTTCTCTTTTATCATTTTTATTTCATTATCTGGAACATTAATCTCAATGTGTTACTCTGTGAAGCATTTTCCCCAGTGCCCACTGACAGGATCTATGTCAGCTTATGTTGTTTATTCCACTTAACAAATAGACCTAAATAAATAAATAAATAAATAAATACATACATACATACATACATAAATAAATCAATAAACCAAGGAATCAAGAAAGCAATCAGTTAATTTAGCTTTGAAGCCTGAGGGTTGAAATTATTGTTAACATAATTGTTAAGGTTTTTACCTCCAAGATATAAAGTGCAGGGTATGATTCTGACATCTTGTTACTGGTTAGGCTTGCAATAGTTTACACACTAATATCCTTGTACTTACCCAAGAACCTATAAATAGGCAGACCTATAGCAAATTATAGTTCAGCTATGACTAGATTTCTATGACTTACTTATAAATTATCTATGCATTGTTTACTGTCACCTATTAATTAAACTCTTCCATGGGCATAAGTGGCTTTGCATAAAATAAGTGTCATCTTGAATACTTACAGGTATATAACTGGATTTGTGTTCTTTGCCCTTGCCAATGTCTAAATGTGAACAGATTCTATGTAATGTATCTTTTGATCCCATTTCATGCCAGTAGCACTCGATAATTTTCATAAGATGTAAACAAAAACAGGGAAAAAAGGAAATGAGGAAGAGTACCCAAACCAGCCATTTTATCGGTAAAGCTGAAGAAAACATACTAAGTCTTCAAACAATGATTTCACTTGCAGTTTAAATGAAACAAAAAAAAAATACATTAACATTTCTACAAGCACATACTTCACTAGATAACCATATGATATCTTAAAAGTGGGATTGGGATTGCGCGGCATTCATATATTCACATTAAGGAAAAAAGCTTTAGAGACGATAGATGGAAACAAGTGTAATTACTGAACTCCACTTTTAGTTGCACAACCTTACTTTTTGGATAGCTTTAGAAAAAAAATCTGCCTATTTATTTCTGTTACAGTGAACCATGTCTTCTGAAAAAAAAAAGTCCATAGAGTAATGTTTCTCATACAGCTTAAGCTATAGTAATTTGTTTCATCAAACAGGACTGCACCAGAATTAATAGCTTCAGTAGCATGCCGTAACAACCTGTCTAAGTGAAATGCTTGCTAGGCTGATGAGTGAAACATAAAACCCTAATCAGCAATTAACTAAAAATAAAAATGTACTTGAGCAGTGGAAGAGGTTACGGCTGAAAATGGTGAGAGGCAATGCACATACATAAACCTGGAAGATTTGCCTTTGCAAAGGTCTTTGCTCCATCTGGTGGATCCGTTTTTCATCCTCATGCACTCCCACAGCAAATATTTTCCTAATTAGCTATAATCTTCAGTTTTTTAGCTGGAGTTCTGTACATATTCACTGCAACCCAAGTTTTTAACTACTTTGCATGAACACACTTGGACATTTCGGGCTGTCGCTTTGCAGTTTACTCGTTCATAGATTATTATTATTATTATTCATTAGATTATAGATTAGCCATAAGTGACACAGATGTTTCATTCTGTGTGGAAGTTCAGTTTAGTATATGGCTGTAAAAGAAAATCATGCAGTGGAGTCTATACAAGCAAAGCAATACAGCAGAATGGAAATCTGGAATATAAAAAATAGCAGAAAATGAAATGCAAATATATCTGATGTGTTGTTTGCCGTTGTTGGAAATATTCAGGAAAGACCATCACTAAATCTGAACACAGCCAAGGATGGTCTGCACACCCAACAAATCCATTTGTCTTCTTAGTGAATGAAGTTAATCAATACTCTAAATTATGCCTTCTGTCATTATAATTAATTTATATTTGTCCTGAAGGTTGAATTCCTGAATATATTTCTTGAATAGGAATGCTTTCCATTCAGTTAGTACATAGTCTCTCTCCCATATGCTAATTTTCTCCTTCTGCTTGTAAAATATTTTACTCCCATACTGCCCAACCTGTGGATATTGAAAATAGGAACAAAGGCCCTTGAAATGCAGGAGCACTCCCCTAGAAATCTGGCCATTAATTACCATAACATTTGAATACCAAATAACACATAATCCACTTCCAGATGGAATGTGAGACTCAGAAACACTTGTAATAAAAGGAAAGAGAGACAAAAAATAATGGAAAAGTATAACATTATTTATTTGTTTATTTATTTACTTTCTTAGTATTTGTTCAGCAGATAAGTGGATTGGTCTGTTTACCTTTTTCAGACATGACCTGAGCTCAAAGAGCAGAAAATGGATCACAATCTTCCTATCAACAACATTATATAGAAGATGAGTACAGAGCAAAATTCAGAACACAGTAAGATTGAATGCCGATAGAGTAACATTAAAAAGCTCCAGTCAGAGTACATTAAAAAAAAGATACATACCAAAACTCAAGCTGGGATTTGCATAAAATGCAGTGTAGTCACACATACAATCCATACAGTCCTATACACATATGAAACATTTCCATATAGGATGCCACATTAAAAGGCTGTGGAAAGTTGTTTAAATGCATTCTAGTATTCATAATATGGTTGTGAACTGCAAAAGGTGAGCATAATCATTAGCCAATGTGGAATGATTCAATGTTGAGTTCATTGAAGAGTTTTTTAATGCCCCTGTTAAGCATTTTATCTCTTTCCAAAATCAATTGGGTCTAGACCAGTTTGCATCATTTTTCTGTCTAAGGTACAGGGCTTTTGCAGTATATGTTGCAATTCTTGTTTCATTCCTTAAAATCAGAAAAGTTTGGTGTAGTTCTGTAGTATTTTACTTCCTTTTCCATTTCTTCCAGGCTGAATCTCTGGCTTAAATTTTGTTTTTAATATCATCTGAAAGCCATGGACAGCACTGTGATCTAAGCCTTCTTCTTATAAGGGGGTAAAGTGTATTCTGAATTATGGTCAGTTTGGTGTTGAAAAATTCTAAAGGAGAGGTGGTTCAGACAGGGAGTCCAATCTATAGCACTGAGTAAGGTGCTGAGGTTTGTTAGCTTATTATTAAGGAAATATCTTACTCCAATTATTTGTGGAGTTTTCTATGTGTTCTGAATGACCAAATGTATTAAATAGCTGAGTGGTCACTTAGAGCACTGTAGAGTTTTTCAGTGTGAAGATACCTCTTTTGTATTTTGTTATTAAGTCAGTGTGGAGCTAGAGACAGTTCTTGTATTGGCTCCAGTAGGAGCTTATATTATTCAGGCCAGGTTAAATTGCTTAAACATTTGGTTCAAAGGCAGAGAGTCCTACCCAATGGCAATGATATTGAAATCAACAAGAATTACTGTGTTGTTATATATACCGTTAGGGAACATTTATTGCAGAGTTGTATGTAAAAGAGAGGTAGAAGAGGGTTGGAGAATGTAAACTACAGCAATCCACATGTGAGTATACCCTCCTAATCTGATGTGAGAAAAGTACCCATTTGGTTTCTTGTCATCTACAGTATTAGAATCAGTACAATCTACAACTGTAATTGAGGTATTACTTTTGAATAGAGTTGAAGCACCTACAACCAAGTCTAGGGCCTGGTCTGCTGTGATTTTATATATATATATATATATATATATATATATATATATATATATATATATATATATATATATATATATATATATATATATATATATATATATATATATACTAGTTATCCCATATAAAAGTAGAGGGGCAACAATTACTCTTCAGCTAGGTCTCTGATATATTAGGAGTATGGGGATTTTCTGTTATCAGCCATTCATCACAACTGACCTATTTATTATTAAGACTGTGTGGATTAAGGCAAGAAATTTGATGGTCTTTATTTCTAATATGATAGGTGAATGGGTTCTGTAACTGAACTGAGGCTGTTCAAGGTTTGAGGGAATATCTCTTGAATGTGTAAGTTTGAGTAGGAAACAGTGACGTTTTGAGAGAATATCCTTAATATTTGGGATGGGGATTAGTGACCTCTGTAGGAGTATGCAATAGAAATTGTTTCCTAGTAGTATAAGTGAGTATAAGTGAGTTTATTACTGGTGTCAGTCAGTAGTTGTGTATTCTTATTTGCCAGTAGTGGGTCTGAGTAGGACTGTAAGGTTCCTGACAAAGATGAGAAAGAGGCAAAGTATCAATGAGACAATGTATAATCTATAGATTTTAATGAAATGTATTGCAAAATTCTACCTAAAAAGGTAATTTATTTTGCTTCAGAGAAAAAAGAGATGTAAAACGTGCCTCCTCTTTCTTTACATTATAGTTTCCACTTGTATGTTGGTCATGTAGTGTGATTTTTTGTGTACTAGACATTTTCAAAAATCATACATGATGAGGGGTAAATTTATGTGGAGGTGTAAATAAAGCCTAAAGATAGTGACATACCTCCAATATTAGGGACAACCTCTGCAGGTGTAAATTAGGCTTGAATATAGGAATGTTCCTCTGAAACAGGGGTAGCTGAAAGATCTGTCTGCCCTAGAAATGTCTCTTCAGCCTATCTCCCCTTGTTTTTGAATGTGTTTCCCATTTTCTCTCCTAAATGACAATTTGAAAATTTTAGTAACATGCTTTGGTACATCATAACATAAGAAATGTCATAGAAGAGAATAGGTTCTGAAATTTTAGACTTTTTTGTAGGGTATTTACAGAGAAAGGGTGGTTATTTAGATGTTGCAATCTGTGAAATTCCTTACCTCATTTGATTTGTAATGCAATCTGAGCTCTACCTCTCTCTCAGTTTACATCAAAAAATGTATTGTTCTTTCATCCATTTTGCTTCCACTTAATCACCTGACAGCTTCCTTGCAAACATTCTCTGCCTCTCCAGTGGGCGAAAAAAAGTCTTACAGCTACAGTTCTTTTCATACAACAAAAATAAACTTCCTTTGCTTGTAAGTTCTTTGCACATAATCTATATGTAGGTAGTAATGTGTACCTTTCTTTCTGGGCTCTGCAAAACGTCTACAAAGCAACACCATATTTTTTCATGCTCTAATAGCACTCAATCATCAGGTATGTCTGCTTGAATTAGCAGCACAGAACAGGTGATGTAGTTCCATTCTCAGATCGTGCTTGCTGCATGAGATACATGCATGATTTCCTCTCCTACTGTCTTGTAAAAGACTGGCTATGGTATGTGGTCTGAATACACTTATCAGACACAGAAGGACTAGCCATCCGTTTTTGTTTAGTTATCAACAGTTTTATCATATCTTGTCCACAGCACTATAACTTCTGCTACACTAGTCATACAGCTTTAGATATTTTAGTAATGACATTTTCTACAATATATACAGCCATATTTCAGAACTTAAATATGCCTCACAAATAGCCACAATGAAAGGTTTACCTATATTTAATAATAAATAAATAATACAGTTCTAATACATTTGTAACACAAGCATATGGATCATGTTGATATTCACAAATGACATACTTATTTACAGAATTCTAGATATCTGGGCTGGCAGTATCTCCTTTTGTGACAGCTAGAATCACTTAATGAAAGAATTCTCTCATTTTGAATAACCACCTTATCTCCATTGGAGCTTCCCATTTCCATTGTAGATTTCTTCGTATGCTACTCCATTCTGTATACATTCATTTAATACCACTAACAATATTTCTTCTTCATTTTTATAAAACATACATACCATTTCTTCATCATGTAAACAGACAACCTTTATTCCTCTCAAAATTTAGTTTATTTCTTCCATAGCTGTTTTTCTCCAATCTTTGCCACTTTCTTCATTAACAATTGAAAAACTTCCAGTCAGCATAAACTGTATGCACAACTTCTGTACAGTTTTCTTCTAAAATTGTAATCTGCTGTTGATCACGTACTTTCCTTTGCTTATTCAACATAGTTCCCATTTTATCTTAATTGTATTTTACTCAGTTGCCTAAGATAGGAGATTTCTCTTTTTACCTTCACTTGTATATTTTAACTTCTTTCTGTAGATGCTCCTTTCTATTTAATGCTAATCATTTATGAAAATATCTTACCAAATGTGCATTCTGTTCTTTATTACTTTTTTCTTTTTTTTCTATTTTTTATTCTGTTTTTTTTTTTTTTTAATTAAAATAAGCCAATTGGCATGTCACTTTTTAATGTGAATTGGGAGCACTCTCTGATTAAGTGACTTACTCAAAGTCACACAGCAGGCAAACAAAGTTAGCAGGAATTAAATCTGTAACCTGGATTGCAGGAAACTATTCTGTTAAGAGCGCAGAGCCTTAATCAACCATGTTAACTGCCAGACAAACTAACATTTCTTAAAATTCAGCAAGTATTTTTTGCTTGCAAATAGCCATTTTATTCATCTTTTAAATGCTATCCCCTGTTCTTCCTTGAGGCATAAAAGGCCTTGTAGCTTTATGATCATACCACAACATAAACATCATAAAATTCCACTTCTTAGTCATATTAATCTGACCTGATGATCTGATTTAAACTTTCCAAGCCTAATAACTCAACATTTTCACTAAAAATAGACCAAACATCCAGCTGATGAGAGAACAATATTATCATTTTGTACCTTCTTATTTTTTCACTGAGTTCATTAATCAAAATTAATTTTATAAGCATAGTTTGGTTTCTTTACTCTATACCTATAATTCTACCAGATTTTCCTATCTGTACATCTGATGTTTTAAGATATGAGTTTTTACTAGGACCATAATATTTGAACAATCTCCGCCATCAAAGATTTTACTTTATTTTATTTTACATTTGTTTACTGGGAAAGTCCAGCTTGACAATAAGTCCTTTTTCAGCAGAGGCCCAGGGAGTTAAGCTCCACATTTTGCAGTAATAGGAAAAGTAGTACATATACACAGTGTTACATGGGGTTTACCACCATATGGCCGAACGGTGGATGGTCGAACTCGAATGTCTGAAAGGAATGCAACAAAAATCCACATTTGCGAACACAGATATTGGAATCATAACCCTGCCCCCTTTTTGAACCATGTTAGCACTCATTTTGGATATTGAGCAGTCGGAAATGTTGTATTCGGTCTTTTGTGTGACATTCAGACTGTTCGACATGCCAAAATTCGCTAAAGAAAGTTGGACATTTATGGGTTTGAATGCTGTGTGTTCAACTATATGGAGGTAAACTGTTAAATGGTACAGAGAGTACAAATAAAATTTAAACAACCAAAAAACAATTTAACAATTTTAGCATTCCCATGCAATACTGTTGATTAAGAAAGAATAGAAAAGATAAAGAATTTAGTATAGAGGTTGGACAAAGAAAAAAAAAAAACTAGACAAACATTGTATATTTAATTTTTGATTTCTGTAGCTGCTGGTGGTAAGTTTATAACTAACCAGGGTTGGTACAGGAGCAGATTCATGAATTAAATAAATGGGTTTTGAATATATATATTTTTTTAAGTTTGGAGTGCTGCTGGTAGTTGATCTTATATTCAGAGGCAAGGAATTCCAAATTTTGGCTATACAATTTGAAAAGAGGGAGTCACCAGCTGCATTGCTAAATTTGGTTATGTGTAATAGTGATTTGTTACTGGAACATAGTACACAGTTATTAGAGTAGGGATTTAGTTGGTTTTGAAGGGCTGGAGTTATTTCAGTTGGTTAATTATTTGATGGTCCATGGTGAGCTGGTTGCATGTTAGTAGATTTGGTAGTTTTATCCATAAGAGTTGTTTTAACTACAAGCAATGGTGGGATCTGTAGTTACAATCTGTGGCAAATTTTGCTACTTTATTGTAGCATGTTTCCAATTTTCCTAGGTCAGATTTCTTTAGGTTTGTGAGAATCGGTGAGTCATAGAGTAGGGTAGACACAAGGTGGGTTTTGGCAATGGTGGCCCTTGTATTTTTTAGTTAGAAAGTATTTTTTCCTGTATGGAGTACCTATTTTTTGTGTAGTTTTTTATTGCTTGGGATATACATATATCAAATTTCATGTTACAATCTATGACTACTCGGAGAAGTTTGGTTTGTATGGTGCAGAGCGCCGTAGAGCTGAGTGGCACTCATACATATATAGCCGACGGTTGCTAGACATCTAAAAATAGAAAACCGGATGTAATTAATTATGTAAGTCTGGGAATATATTTAGGCTCCTTTGCATGATGCACCACAGTGCTTAGCAATACTAACAGGTAGCCTAGTAGTATATGTGAAGGTATACTACTTTTCATAATATCCAAATCACTAAACGGGTAGAGATACAGCCTGATGCTTAGTATGTCTTGGGTTCGAGTCTGTAACAGTGATAAGATGTCTGTAATTTAGTCTATTACATATGTTTAATTTTAAAAGTAAATTTGTGAAATATGACACTGCTGCACTGGGCTGAGCACTGCTTAAACATGCTAATGGCTACTTTTGTTTGTCTGGTGCTAAACTGAGCTAAACCCTTGGTTATGCAAGTTCTCACAGTGCTTAGCTGGTTTGCATGCTGTTAAGCAATGTGGCACTTTTTTGAATGTTGCTTAGTGATGTGTAAGGGCAGGAAAACAGCCTATATTAAGCGCAATAAGCAGGAATTTGACAACAGTCTTTGGAGCCTTATCTACTGTGGATATGGCAGGAGGTGCTGGTGAAAGTGAGTACTTTTGGGCATAGAGATGGGGTTTTCAGGAGTCCAGGGTCTTGGGCTCCTGGTTAAAAGTCATGAGCCCAGGCTACTGCATGGTGGTTTCCAGGGCTCAGAGTATAAGGTGGAGGCCTGGAACCGGTTGGCCAGGGAACTCACCAGTGTTACTGGTCTCCCCCATACAGGTGAGCAGTGTCATCACTATTATGATGACCTGAAGAGGAGAAAGAGGGGAACCTTGTACACCTGGGTCCAAGAATCTAGAGCAGGGAATGCCCCACAAATATGTAATTTTTCCTGTGTTTTACCAATATGCAATCTGAATGTCTGAAAAACTGGTATGGATAGTGGTGTGTTTCTCTCCCAACAACTGCAGCTGAGAGGGCTCACAATGTTGCGTCCAATGCTGGGTTGTTGTCCAGGCTGCACCATGAATGTGGTATGTATGCATTTTTTTGCTAATTGTAGTGCAATAAGCAAAGATGAGTAAAGCATTTACTGCAATAAAGTATATGCCATAAAAACCTTTGTGCAAAAAATGGGCAAGTAGAAATGTAGTGCAATACATAGGCATGTAGAACTGTAGTGCAATAACTGGGCAACTAGGGCTGTAGTGCAATAAATGGACAATAACAAGTGTATTGCAATAAACAATAAACAATACTAATAACAGTAAGCATAATGACATACAGTAGGATTGTGTTGTTATAACCATGGCACTAGAGCTGTATGCATTGCTTGTCTATGGTAAGGTTGCTGCAGTCAAGTGCAACACTGTAATAGCTGCAGAATGCAAAATGGATTCAGTCACATAATGCTCTCTTTTTCTCACACTCCACGGACAAAAGGTATATGGCATATGGTTGAGGTAGCCTATGTTATGAGCAGATATGATTGTGTTACATTTCACAGACAGTTATCAGCAATACCAATAATGTTAATTTTTTTGCAGATGTCCCCTGCATTCACAGCTATTTGGTTATATTCCCATGCCTGCCAACTAAGGCATGATGAATGTCTAGATTATGTATTGATCACAAACATGCTCTCAAGTGTCACGATTTCACATAATGCAATTTAAACTGTCTTATCCGCCTGTCACAGGATTACCAGAAAAATGATTACCTGTAATGCAATGTATTACCAAATCTGCTTACAGAACAACTTGGTAGTTACAGAAGTCTATATTATGTGAAAGTGTTCTGTGTAGTATTGCACCTGCAATTGTTATTGCTTGACCCATACTGACCCTTGCTAACAGCTTGAGAGGTATGTACATGCTACATCAGCTATAGGAGAATTGTAGTCACTGTACTCAAAAGTGACACTAAATGTCTGTAGAGTATTTATCAGCAGTGTTTTCAGGGATATAGTTGGCATTGTCAGTAATGGTTTGTTTCTTTCTCTCTCTCTCTCTCTCTCTTTCTCTTCCCACCCCTTATCTTCATTTACATATTATTGTTACTTATTGTTATGATTTATTTTTAACATAGGTTGTTAAACTATGTTTTTTGCAAAATGTGGTGTAGTATTGTTATGTGTTATTATGATTCACTGTTAACATACTTTTTTTAAACTATTTTGTTTCCCTTATGGCTTACTTCTTACTGGCATGATGTTACCATACTAACTGTTATGTTATTTACTGTTATGTTACACATACTATACATTCATATGTATTTGTATGAATTAAAATGATGTTCCATTCTGTTAATATTAACACTGATTTGGTTATAACTAGCCTTAACCTATTGCTATACCTCTATCACCACAGTACTTCAAGGTAGGCCAGTTCCAGCTGATCCTCCTACCTTGCCTCAACTGACTGTGGCATCAGGTCCCAACATGTCTGGAACCCAGACCAGCGGTGCCCCCTCTGCTGCTCCTTCACTACCTTCTGTGTCAGCTAGTACTACCCCACAGGATGGGGCCCGACCACCCTCTGAGAGCAGCAGTGGAAGGGGTGTTGTCACGTGGGATGAGCTGCCAGTCTTGGTCTGCAGGATAGTCTACAATGGGTTTGAGTGCTGCCTGCACCAGATTGAGGGCATGCTGTCCAACCTGGTGGGGCAGCCTCACCCCAGTGCCCACCCTCCAGCACTGCCACCCTTGGGACTATAAAGGAGCAGTACTGACAGTCTCATGAGTGGGGATGTGAGTCATGCTACTGCCGTCTGGAGGCATATGGGACTTGGATTCCACAATACCCTCCCTATCCAAGGTGTTCACCTCATGTGTCACACACTGCCCCGGTATGCTGTCTTGTCATCTTGTAAGTCTTCAAATGCATCCTCACCTACCCAGCTTAACTCCCCAAGACATACCTTTGTCTCTTCCCCAGCATTCTACTCTCACCTTAAAAAAATGGGCACCTGCCCCCCAAAAAAACATCGTCCCATACATAGCTCTCCATTTCGCACACAACACAGGTATGTTGTCCTCACCTCTCTCTCTGGGATTAAGAGTTCAAGGTCATATACAAATTTAGTCAAAGAGCACGGTTGCTGCTGTACAAGAAATGGATAGCTATAGTTCTGTCCTACACCCTTCCTATACATCCCTACATGCCTTTCATTATGTTTTTCTCCTGCTTGCACCCTATTACACCACTTTTCTATCTCCCCTTTTTTCTTTTTTTTATATTTTTAGTGCATTCCTGAACGATGTGTCTCAGCTAAATAGAGCTATATTGATTATATGTATTATACACGCTGAGCTGAGTGGAGGAGGGGCATTGACTACAACTCTGATTTGAAATATATAATAATAAGTATCCTGCTTTTTTTGCTTGTTATTACTAGTTATTGCTTCTAGCAATTTATATATAGCACTTTGTATTGCCTGCTGCATATTTTTTACTGTATTTTATTCCTATTAACTAATCTGCAAGGTTAAACTAAAATTGTCTGCCTTACAGGGCCTGATAAATAGGTTTTTACTGTCACACTGTTTGTAAAGCTTTTTAGCTAGTTTTACTATGTGAAAGGTATTAAGGGGAAATTTTCCCTACTTGTTAAGCACCTATTTGTTTGTTCTGATTTCCTGCCAAGGAGTGTATCATATAACTGATTTGTTTACAGTTAAATGTATTCTGTAGAGTCTCCTTGCTCCTTTATCTGTTTAAAACTTTCATTTTGTGGCTCACTGCTGTTCCTCTGCTGTGATAAACGTTTATGTAGTGTTTACTGGCTAAAGGAGTGTAGGCTAGTAGCTTTAGTATTGTTCCCCACCCTCTCTCCTGTTGGTGTCTTGCTGTTATACTTGGTGGCTTTGCAGTTGCCCACCCTGCTGTAAATTTGAACTGGGACACTCCTCCCACTCTAGTGTCATTGCTCATTCTGCCTAATACAGAGAGAACATTTGAGAAGGCCAAACCACTTTATTTCCTAACCTTGAATTATCTTCTGCTTCTCCTCTCTCCTTTTCCTTTACAAAAAAAAAAACTTTGCAAGAATCTCCCTGTGTTCTGCTTAACTGTAACAAAAAATGTACACATGTTGCCTGCCTTTCCTGTAACTAGTCTAGTTCAGATACAGATTTGCTATATCCAGGACTGTTTGTAAGCTTCTGAGCCCCCAAGCCTGTCTGTCTTGGAGGGAAGCCTGCTAGCTTATCAGTGGGAGTGGTAAGCACTAGGTAACCTATCTACCACATAAGGACTGTTCTGGCCCAGAAATTGTAGTTATTGGCCGTTTGGGCAGTTTTTCCATCTCTTTCAACTTCCTGATTTAAAAGCCCGCATTTGCACTTGTTTCCCCCCTTTCCCATAACTAGTCTAGTACAGATACAGATTTTCTGTATCCAGGACTGTTTCTAAGCTCCTGAGGCCCCCAAGCCTTTCTGTGTTGGAGGGAAGCCTGCTAGCTTATCAGTGAGAGTAGTAAACATTAGGTAACTTATCTACCACATAAGGAGTGGTTTCAGGCCCAGAAACTGTAGTTATTGGCCATTTGGGCAATTTTTCTATCTCTTTCAACTTTCTGATTTAAAACATTGCATTTCCACTTGTTTCTTTCCTGTAACTAGACTAGTTCAGATACAGATCCTTAGTTTTAGCACTTGAATTTGCGTATTCATGCTCAGCACTTGTTCAGAACTTATTGTAAGCACTAAACAAGCTACAAATTACTACATCACTCAACCTTCCTCTTTACCTAGAGGAAAACAGTTTTTGTACTTACTTTCCTCACTTGCCTAGAGAAAAAGAGCTCTTGTACTCACTTTCCTCATTTGCCTAGAGGAAAATAGTTTTTAATTCAGGCATATCCAAGGGTCAGCTCCCAGTGTTCTCTCCTGTCTATCTGATGAATCTGGGCATCTTGGGGCAATGTAGCAATTGCCTCATGTAAACAGATGACCCTCTCCTCCTCCCACCCAATACTACAACCTTTGAGAGATGCACTTATCTAAGCCAAACTGGAGGTAAAGCTCTCCCCAACCAAGACTGAACTTGACAGTCAAGAGGAGAAGGTAAACAATTCCACCACATCACACTCCTCACATAGTCCCACTAAACCTACACCACCAAAATCCACACATAGAAACACAAAAACATTTGTGGAGGCTCTCAATAATAATCTGCTCAAGCAACAGAGACCTCCAAAGCAGAAACGCAAGCAAACTCCACCCCCCAACACAACACAAATGACACATAGCCCACAGACTCAGTATGCCACTCAACCACAGCCCATAAGGCAAAACAACGTACCCAACACACTAGTCATAGGTGACTCTATAGTCAGGCACACTGATGTCCCACTCACCAGGCTAAACAAGGAGAAGGTTACTGTCAGCTGCCTGTCAGGTGCCAGGATCCGCCACATAACTCACACACTCAGGTCACTCCACAAGTACAAATATGACTTTGTCATTGTCCATGTTGGTGTGAATGACCTGAGATGTACCTCCCTGGACAACATGAAAAGAGACATGGAAGAGCTCTCTTATCTTGTAGCCCAGGCAGGTATGACACTTGCCCTGAGTAGCATCCTGCCATCATCCAGAATGATAGGCAGTACAAGGACAAAATGATTGACTTCAACAATTGGCTAAGCTTCTGGTGTCATTCTAAAAGGATCCAGTATCTGTCTGCCTGGGACAAATTGGTTGACAAAGATGGCCTGCACCTGTCACCCCTGGGATTCTGGAGACTGGCTAAGGCTCTTGCCACCCCAATAGTGTTTTTTTTAGGCAAGGTTCAAATGACAAATTCCCCACTGTAACAGGAACAGGCAAGCAAAAACTGAGGGTAATGCTACTCAATGCTAGAAGTCTAAATCTCAAAATGCACCCCCTCTAGGCACTCCTTAAAATGACGAACATCGATATCTGTGCATAGACTGAGACCTGGTTCAAGGCTGCAGAGAGCACCCCTGCATTACCAGGCTATAACTCATACCACACTTTTCGGCCACCTAACCTGGACTGGAACACCAAAGGCAGAAGTGTGTCCATATTCATTAAGGATATCCACACCTCCAAGCTAGTTGCTCAGCAAAATGCATTTGAGGTTATCCAAGTGCAGCTAACTCTGGGCAAAACTGCAATCCAAATTGTAGCATGCTACAGATCCCCCTCCATGTCCCAGGATTCCCACTTCTCTTTTTTTGATATAAAGGAAAATATTAGGATTCAACCAAACACCCTAATAATGGGCGATTTCAACTATCCCACCATTAACTGGGAAAACTACTCATGTACCAACTCCTTCACTCAATGTTTCTGAAATTCATAAATTCCAATGCCCTGGATCAACTTATCCACACCCCCACAAGGGGCAATAATATCCTAGACCTAGTCATTACAAAAACATGAGTGATCGGTGTTCCACACCTGAAGTCAACTCCTCGTTGGTCAGATTCAACCATAAGCTAATCACTCTAGATATCCACATCCCACCCCCAACCCCCCATTAAGGAAACCATGGTAAAATATTTCTCCAAAGCCAACTTCATGCTTCTTAAGACAGAAGTGGTGAACTTCATGACACCCATGCAGATGGACAATGCAGTTACAACTGCTGAATCCTTCACAAATGCACTCTATAAGCACTTACACAAGTGCATGGATAGGCTATCCCAACCCTAACCAAGATGCTATCCCCCAGAAAAAGCAAGCAAATCTAGTGGTCCCCTGCCATAAACAAACTCTACAACAGAAGGAAGAAACTGTTGCAAAAGAGAGTAAAATCCCATGAATGGAGGAGCTCTCTGGTCAGCCTCAGTAAGAAGCTGACATCCCTTATAAGATCCTCCAAAGCTAGCTACACAAACAGAATCACCACTAATTCTAGGGACAACCACAAAGCATTCTATAGCTATGTCAAGAATCTCAATGGCAACACCCAGATCTGTTCTGAGTTACAGCACAATGGCATGAAAATTACAGAACCAACTGATATTACCAATATCTTGGCAGATAGGTTCAGTGCTATCTTTACTCCCCTCTCACTCCCTCAAAGGCCCATATCTATACAGGAAGAATGCAGAGTCCCTGTAATCACAACTATGCAGGTAAAAGCTGCACCCTTTAAAGCCAAAAGCACAGCATCCATGGGACTGGACAGCATCCCAGGCTGTGTTTTATGTGAACTTCAGAACGAACTGGCTCCCCACCTAAGCATCATGTTCAATCATAGCCTCACATCAGGTTTTGTGCCCACTGAATGGTGCACAGCAACAGTTATCCCACTCCTCAAAGGGGGAGCCACCACTGATCCTGAGAACTATCGCCCTATTAGCCTGATGAGCCTGATCTGTAAGGCCATGGAATGTATCATCATGGAACTCATAAACAAAGACATTGGTAACCTCTAAACTCTGGACCTCACCCAGTTCAGGTTTGTGAAAGGCAGATCATCCCTCCTGAATCTGATTAACTACTTTGAGGCAGTCAACAAAGCCATAGACAAGTGTAAAGTAGTTCAAGGCATTCAACACCAACCCCCGTTCTGGAATTATAGCTAAACTAACTAAACTAGGTATAAATCCCTATGTCAAAAGATGGGTTGCCAACTGGCTCACTGACAGAACCCACACTGTAAAAATTGCAGACTCCAAATCTGACTTTAAACCTGTGACAAAGGGTTCAGTCTTGAGACCGCTCCTGTTTGGGATCTACTTCTCTGAAGTACAGCCTAACACAGAATGCCTTTGGCTAATGAAGTTTGCAAATGATTGCAAACTAGAACCCATAGTCGAGTCCCCAAATGATGTGGATATCCTACACAGGGGCCTCACTGAGACAGATGCCTGGTGTCAGAGTCATAGCCTCAAGCTCAATGCCAAAAAATGCATTGTCATCCCCTTTGGTAAAAACTCAGTCCCCATGAACTACCACATAGGTGACAGTCTACTTAATACCGAATGTGTGATAAGAGACCTTAGGACCCAGGTGGACACTAGTCTCTCCTTTGATAATCACATTGCCACAGTGATCAGGAAATCCTTCTACATGGCACACCTCATCACAAAAGGGTTCTCATCCAGGAAAAAATAGGTCATTGTTCCCCTCTACTCGACACTCATTAGACCCATTATAGAGTACAACGTCCCTTTTGGAATGTACCTCACAAGACATCTGCAGCAGCTGGAAATGCCACAGAAGTACCTCATAAAGAGAGTTACTTGCCTCAAACAGATGCCCTACACTGACCATCTCAAAAAACTCCAGCTTTACTCCATAGCATATCGCCTACTCCGAGGTGATCTCTGCCTAACATTGTAAGCTATGTCAAACCAAGACCTGTTGGGCATGCTACACCTAAAGAAATCCCAATCCCTCCAAGCTACATGCTCTAGGGACCTAAACCTTGTCACCACAATAAGCAGGACATGCTGGAGGGATATATTCCTGTCCCAGAGACTTCTCATACTCTGGAACAAGCTACCCATCTATGTCAAGCAAAATTCCTCATTAGCACTCTTCAAGAACAATCTTGATGAGTGGATGGGAAATAGGATATACACCTCGGGGATCACTTATGTGGCTATGCCCGACAGTGGGACTGGAAAATCATTTTCTTGGGTGGCATAAGCCAGGGAACCTTGTTGGCTAGGCTTACGTAGGCCCTTGGGCAGATAGCCTAGTACCTACCTATGAACCTATGAGCCTATGTAATACACACTTACAAAATAAACACCTGTCCTATATTTTGAATCCAAGACCATTCAACTTACAGACAACTGTGTTAACCTGCCATGCCACACAACTCTTACTTAAAACAGCTGGTTTATATAAAGCATACCAATTACCAGTTACAGTCATTAAGGGTGTTTCAGCAGAGCTGCACACTGTGCTGCACCATGCAAACTTGATTAAAATGTAATTAAAGTGGAATGATTACAAATGGGACTGTACCCTGAACTCTGGTGCAATAGTACACCACTAGAAAGTTAAACACAGAATAATGGATATAAATGAGGCCTGTGATAGAAGGTAAATGTGTCCTTCAGCAACAACATGTAGAAAGACACCTGCTAAGGCATTAAAGGCAAAATATATGTTGCAAATATACCTATTGTAGCAGTAGCTTGGTAGCTCAGTCTGTTATTGCCTTGCAAACAGTACACTTTGCCACATACACAATACTGGGTTCAAATGCAGTGGTGTGTAGAAGTGAATTTACAGTATTGTGGAGTCAGCAATTAATGACTGAGCCATGCACTCTTTATTGACACAATGCATTTCAAATGACATGTCTGTTTTTCACTGATGGAGATCACAAGTCTGCAGGTAGGAACACACTTCACTTATCCCTATAATAAAACTTATTTGTGCATAAATGTTCACATCTTGCATTAGTATGCATTCACACAGAATGTCAATGCATGTACTGCAAATGAGGGTCACTAATATCAGAGTGCACCACACAATCTTTGCCAAGTCACTGTGCAGATTATTACAGCTGCACAGCTAACATACACATTGGAAGTCCCTGCTTGTAACAAGGCCTTCCCTCATACATGCTGCAAATTACTACCAGACTGTAACACATGGCCTGGTAGTTGGCCAATTGGTGGGCATATTCTTACATTTATACCCCATATTACCCAAGGACACACTAAACATGTTGCCTAGTACTCTGTAATAATGCTACCAAACATACTTACTTTAAACACATGCCTTATTTGGAGTGGAAAGGGTAGCCTCACTCTGGCTCTTTCTCTACAACAAGTCTGACACAGGTCTCACAGTTACTCCTACAAGTTGTTGTTCTCCAAAGTGTTCACACTCACTGCCTCTACCTACTACCAGCAATAGCAGCAGCTGCAGCCTGTAGCATAAACGTCACTATGGAAAGGTTTCTGATACTGACCTACCCTCTGCGATGATTAAGTCTCCTCACCCCAGCAATGTCCAACACAATAAATCAGAAAGAGGCCCTAACCTACATGAAGGCCTTATATATTGCACTGTGGTTGATGATAGTGCAAATTGGTTGTGTTAGATGCAATTAGCATTTCAGACCCACAGATCGGTTTAGAGGAAATCAATTGCTAATGAGAAGCATGTTTAAAAGCCATCAGCTGGCTATGAGGAACCAGTCTGCATGAGACTTTCCTCACAAAGAGCATGCCTTTGTGAAAACTTTACTATCCCCACATATCAACAGAGGAATACTGCACTCCATCAGATATGTAACTGATTTTGTGTACAACAGAACGCAGATGGGTGAATAGATATACTGGGAATAGGGGGTACAGCATTAAGCCTGTCATAGACTTGTGATAATGACATGTTATTGATCTCTTGCTTTCTTACACCTATACAGGATGTACTGTACATCAAGGGTGCATTCTCTGTTGTCATTGTGGCACACTGGTCTCATTGGACTGTCCCTTTATAGTGGTTGTAATAGCACACTGCTAATTGTGTGGCACTGTTCCTATGATGTATTATCAGGGGGAGCCTATAGGGAACACACAACAATAGAACTGAGTGTTGAGTGCATGATCATACAGCAGTATCTGTCAAGGCACACATGGGAATACCTGACTACTGCTACTGTCTCAGTTGTATCTACACACTTGGTATGTTTGAGCACTGTGGAGTATGACATGTGTGAGCAAGCAGTGAATAGTGTCAGCCATGTTGCCCTTCCTGTAGCTCTACATAGTGTACTTCCAAGCATGTGATCCTGAAATGTGGTTCCCTTTTTTTGTCTTTCAGGACTCATGTATCATAGACACCATGCACCTTTCCCTGATTCGGAAAATGAATGTATACTTGAACAACTAAGGCAACATCATCACATCCTACTGTCCAGGGGGAGGCAAAACAGGGAACAGTGGGCTGCACATTGGGCAGACCTTGTCTGTGATGTGAATGGCATGGGCCATCAGGACAGGGCATATGAGAAGGTTTGACACCATGCAACAGACATGCTGCAACCCCATCTGCTGAGACTCTATGTGGCCATGCACAATCATGCTCATAGTGGCAGTACATCCAGCGCTACAGAGGGAAGTGTGCTGTCCACACCACAATGTGGCAGGCTATGGACCCATGGTCCTGGGCATTCCCATGGGGGACATGGTCCCAGCAGACAGTAGCCACCATCAGGTACTAGCACTGCTTCTGACCTTGGGCATGGAGTTGCCAGTGCAACTCTTGGCAGAGCCAGTTCCCATGTTCGGTGAACTGTCATCCCTACCATGTACTGCCAAAAGCTGTCCAACATACACACATGTAGGGCTAGCACTGAGCTTGACTGTGTACATGCACACTCTCACATGCCACTGTCAAATGCAGGTCACCTACACACACATACATCACCTTTCCATGATCCATCTTACCTGCTTCCCTTCCTGGCTCACACACATGTTGTCAACCATATGAGTTAGCATAGGCCTTCTGCACCCTCACACAACACCTTGTGCAAGTGATGATACCTGTGCCACATCCCTGTCATCCTCACCATTGATGCAGGGAAATGAAGCTATGTGTCTGATGCACAGGGCGACTATTAGGTAACATGTACTTGTGTCATGCAGTGTTGTTTTGCCATGCCACTTGGAGTGGTTAAGTGGTTAATGACATATATTGCATACTGGCATTTGTCACAAGTACACCACATACTTTTGTGTACCTTATGCTGTATGATGTTGTAATGGCTATATACTTACATGATGACAAGTGTGTCACGGACTTGTTTATGTTTCTGTTTAAGGGTCTGTTGGGATAATCTATGGATATACAATGGCAATGAAGCAGCACAGGATGGCATTTCAGCACACTAGAAATATGTCTTTAGCAAGGTACAGCACTATAAGTGAATGGTTCCATAGGTTCATATGTGTATAACAAGGTATCAAGGAGAATGCCGGCATTCAGCATACTCATGCATCCCTAATCTGTAAGCAGGTCTGCTACGCTTGATACGTCACCAGGATTTTGGGAACTCACTCATCTACGAGCAGTGGTGATGGTGAAGACCCATCTACAAACAACCTATGTCTAGTACAGTTTCCCAACACCAGTTATGACTGTTGTGCTCTGCATCCCAATGTGTAACCTGCACATGAAGTGTGTCACAGCAGATGTGTGCTTCACATGCATGGGGGGCCTGTTTCATGTGTGGAGTACTGTTTGTGTTACATATCTGTCTCTCCAGGATGTACTATGTATACCACAGTGATGTTATAGGCTTGTAGAACAGGTGAGATGTGTTAGTCCTGTCATGGATGAGCAGAAGGTACACAGTGGGATCTGACACCTCCCTGTAAAGAGCCAGACACATCCCCTCCAAAGCACGTAGGGAACAGATTATGCAATGATAGCTGTGATGACTGCCACATTCAGTATAGCAGTGACAATCTGGAATTTACATCCCACACCTGTCAGTGTAGGGTGTACAATAGTGAATGCATACCCCACATCTTACCAATTAGTGAGAGTCAAAGGTTATATTAATCCCTGTGTCCATAACTCCATGTGTTTACACCTAATGTCCCTCAGATAACCCTGTTTATACAATGGTATGGCAGAAATTATATGGCATAGCTGAGGCCACAGTCACCTGTACGTGACATGCTCATAACCTCCGAGTTCTCTGCCCACAGCATGCCAATATCTGCAATGGCCATTTGGTAATGTACCTTTCCAAGCAGTACTGGCAATTGTACACAACAGTACGGTCCCTCACAAGGTCACTTCATGTCTCCAGTATGTGTTCAATGGGGATAGTCTGCAATGAGTGTCATTGTCACCTGTGACATATAGACTATACAGAGGTGATCTGTGCCTTGCATACAGGGCAATGTATGACCCTGCTTTACTGCATATGCTACCTATCCATAGGAGGCATAGTAGATGGATAACCCACTGTAAGGACATTAGCTTCATATGTAATGTTGGTACTACATGCTTATGGGAGAGATTTGTCTAGCAGACTTAAACACACCCTTGAAACAGAACCATGTCTATTGGCACACCTCAGTACACCTCACCACATGCCACCTGTATGAATGGCTGGGCGATTGTTATCTCAATACAAGGCATCTGCCTGTGTCCCTCATGAACTGGGGCAATATGTGCTGATCTTGTAACTACAGGTATAAAGATGCCTATGATTGTGAGGGCTGTATGGCCATTATGCTGGTGACATTCAAATGTCCTATAATTCCATAACATGATGTAAAATGCTCTAACAGGCTCACACACAATCATGGCTACATTGAGTCTAGCACCACTTCTAATCACAGTGTGCAAGACACACCAAGGCAGACATGTAGTGCAAGTTGGCTATATCTAGATGAGAACATTTACCTATGTAATGGTACACACTACAGATCACAGTACATGATGCCTGCTACACATCTCATGTCTGCTAGTGCTATCAGTTTAGGACATACTATGGTTGATGACATCAGCAGGTCTTGTTGTGGTCAGTCCATTTGGTGCCCACATCACACGCTACAAACAAAAAACTGCAACACCATACCTGCTTCTATATTACCAAGATGATCATATTTATGCCATTAGAACACACACGTGCACCACATAGCCTGCAGTGAGATTAGAACCCCTACCTATCTAGTCTTACATACTTTAGATCACAGTATTAATTGCATGCACCATAGTTTAAATCCTGATGATATATTCTCAGCTGGTAGTCTTAACGTGGATGGCATCATCAGGCCTTGTAGAAGAAAGCAATGTGGAAGCCAGCATTAAATGACAGGGCCAAAAAGTGCATAACCATTGCAGGTGGATAGATCTTGAGGACATGGCAGTTGTTTTGCAGGGGTATATACACGCACATGCACCAAGTACCCTACAGTGAGATTAAACCCCCTACCTATCTAGTCTTGTACACTGTAGATCACTGCATTAATCGCATGTGTCATGACTTATGTCCTGATCCTACATTGTCAGTTGGTGGTCTTAAGGTGGATGACATTATCAGGCCTTGTATAAGAGGGCAGTGTGAAAGCCAGCACCAAGTTAGAGGGCCAGAAAGTGCATAAACATTGCAGGTGGATAGCTCATAGGGCTGCAGTGAGATTAGAACCTATCTAGTTGTATTCACTATAGATCACAGTACTTATTGCATACACCACAGGTTGAGTATTTTGTTTATGTGATTGCAGGCACAGTACTTGTTCATTGCACAAACCAGGCTTGTACTGAACAGCATCTGTGGTCTGCAAAGTGATATTGCTTTGTACTGTTATCTGCATCTAGTATTATAGCAGTGGGATAACTGTTATTATCCTAGCTATGTGTATACATTTACCAGTAGGGCCGTATATATACATTATATTGGGTGACTTCAACTACCCAAACATTGACTGGGAGCACTACTCAAGCCCCAGCACCTTAGCCCAAAGGTTCCTGGAAATTATAAACTCAAATGCTATGGAACAACTAGTCACCATTCCCACAAGAGGGGACACCATACTAGACCTGATCATTACCAACATGGGGACTCTATGCTCCACACCAGAAGTATATCCCTCATTGGTAAGATCAGACCATAAATTAATTTCACTGGATGTCCACATCCCGACCCCACCCCCAGCCCAGAAAACTACAGTGAAAAACTTCTCAAAAGCGAACTTCTCACTTCTCAAAACTGAAGTGGAATCTTTCAAGGCCCCAGGGCCAGTGGAAACTATGGCCCAAACTGCAGAATCCTATATAAATGCATTCTACGGACATCTCCAGGAATGCATGGATCATGCTATCCCAAACAAAACCAAGACCCAATCATCCAAAAGCAGGCGTCCAGTCTGGTGGACCCCTGCCATAAATAAACTGTACAACAGAAGGAGGAAGCTACTACATGATAGAGCAAAATCCCTAATAGGGAAGGCATCTCTGATCAGTACTAGCAAAAAATTACGATCCCTCATAAAATCCTCCAAGGCCAGCTTCGAGAGAAAAATTGCACAGGACACCAAAGACAATCATAAGGCTTTTTTCAGTTATGTTAGAAACCTGGGATGCAACTCCCGGACTTGTTCTGAGTTGATTCTAAATGACAAAAAATACACTGAACCCACAGATATCGCCAGTATCCTGGCAGACAGGTTCAGTGCAAACTTCTCCACCCCCCCACTAAAAGAACAAGTATCTATCCCGGCAGAGGGCTGCCTCCCAAACATCTCTGATGCTCAGGTGAAGGCTGCCCTCTCCAAAGCAAAAAACACTGCTTCCATGGGACCAGATAGCGTCCCAGGTTGCGTCCTACATGAACTCCAAGAGGAACTAATCCCTCAAATCAAACAGCTATACAATCTCAGCCTCACTACAGGATATGTGCCCACAGAATGGCATACAGCAACAGTGGTCCCACTCCACAAAGGTGGAGCCTCTATGGACCCTGGAAACTATCGCCCCATAAGCCTGACTAGCTTAGTCTGCAAGGCTATGGAGAGGATCATCATGGAGTTCATAAACAAAGACACTGGGGACCTACAGACACTAGATTCTACCCAGTTCGGCTTTGTCAAGGGCAGATCCTGCCTTTTGAACCTGGTTGACTTCTTTGAAACAGTCACCAAAGCCATAGATGAAGGGAAGGTAGTCCACACAGCCTATCTGGACCTTGAAAAGGCATTTGACATAATACCCCACTCAGGCATCATAGATAAGCTATCCAGCTTAAACAGAAACCCCTAAGTCACAAGATGGGTTGCAAACTGGCTCAAAGACAGAACCCACAGAGTGAGAGTTGCTGGAGCCATATCAGACTTGAAACCGGTCACATGTGGCGTCCAACAGGGTTCTGTCCTGGGACCACTCTTGTTCGGTATATACTTTTCCGAGGTACAGGCAATCGTGGGAGGACTATGGCTCACCAAGTTCGCAGACGACTGCAAACTGGGCGCCATAATCAACTCTCCAGCTGACACAAACATCCTTCAAAAAGGTCTCACAGAGACAGATAACTGGTGCCAGCACCATGGTTTAAAGCTAAATGCCAAAAAAATGTATAGTCATACCCTTTGGCAAAAACAATGTGCCCACAAATTACCACATAGACGGAAACTCATTAAGTACAGAGAAAGTTATTAGGGACCTGGGGACCCAAGTTGATAGCAATCTCTCCTTTAAAAACCACATTGCCAAAGTGGTTAGAAAGACCTTCTACATAGCCCACCTCATCACAAAGGATTTCGCATCTAGATCAAGAGAGGTAATCGTGCCCCTTTATTCATCCCTCATCAGGCCCATCATAGAATACAATGACCCTTTTGGGATGTACCTTACCTGACACCTGCAGCAATTAGAAAGACCCCAAATGTATCTCACCAAGAGGATCAAGGGTCTCAAACAAATGCCATATGCTGCTCGGTTAAAAAAACTCCAGCTCTACTCAGTTGCATACCGCGTACTTCGAGGCGATCTATGCCTGACATACAAAGCTATGTCAAATCCAGAATTAATGGATATGCTCCATCTCAGTAAATCTAAATCCCTTAGAGCCACACGCTCGAGGGACTTGAACCTCAGCACAGAAATAAATAGAACTTGCTGGAGGGACAGGTTCATAACCCAGAGGCTCCCTTCGCTCCGGAATAGAATTCCAGTTCATGTGAGGCAGAGCACCTCACTGAATCTCTTCAAGAAGAATCTCGATAGGTGGATGGGGGATCATAGGTTTGTCCCTGGGATTACTCTCGTGTCACTATTAGACAGATGCACAGTCAACTAAACCTTAAAAAGGGCACAGTATACTCAAATCAAGGGGTGGCGTAAGCCATACAGAATCGGGCTAGGCTTATAAATGCCCCAGGGCAGACAGCCTAGTATGAACCTATGAACCTATATGCCTGCTTGCAGTTAGATGGGCAATCCTCTGGGCAAGTATAATGGGCCCTGTCCATGCATCCATTGACAGCATTATACATTACACCACCCGGTTATATCCAGCAGGCACAGGGGTGTGTAGGTAATTGGATTATGTACTGTTGCACCCTTAGTTTGGATCCTATGAGCAACAGAATAGATGTGTGATAGTGCAGATTTACTCACCATTATTAGGGTAAGTAGGACAATACAGACATCCACACACATATGTCTGTAATTGACAGGGATGTATATATAAATGTAGCTGTGTGTGTATGATATGTTTATGTGTTATGTAGATATATGGGAAGAGTCTATGTATCAATGTGATACATATAGCTATCTATATCGGTATATATCTATTTAACACTACATAGCGATAGATATATGTATGTGAGAGATAGTGACAGATGGATATGTATACATATATGAATATGTATACTTATATGTCTGTATGTATAGACATATCTATACATCACAGGTCAAGTCTGATGATAAGGCAACAGGATTGTGCTCATTTTAAACACGTGCTTGGTCATGCCCAGTGTGACTGTCAGTACTTATACAGTGACTCCAGGCCACACTTACCTGTGCTCCAGTCTGGGATTTTGTGTGTTACAGACTATACCTCTCAACTGTAGAGAGTTTCACAGAATGTCAAATGTGTGGTTTTCTGGCAAATCACTTGAATGAACTTAGGACTGAAATCTCTAAACAGTGGCATACATTTGAGTGTCTGACTTCACATCCTTCAGAAAATTGTCTGTTGAAACACACCCTCTGTTATTTTAGCAACTGTTTACATTTATGAGAGTGGTATTTAACATATGCCCCTATTTGTGGGCCTTTGTCCTCCCATTTTGTAGTGCTTTGAGCAGATTTCTTGCACTAAGAGGTTGAGAGGTATGTTACAGACATTGACATCTGTCCCTGTTTCTGCAGTACTGCATGTCAGTCTAACTTTCCATGACATTCCCCAGCTATCTGATGTACTTAATATGTAACTGAGGTTCATAATGTTACACCACACACAGACTAACAGTCTGTGAAAACACCAACATAATAATACCTCACATATAACATATGTGCCTACTTCCAGATTAGAAGCATCAACACAATCACCCATGTTAAATTCCCTAGTCCACTGAGCCACCCATGCTGCCAGACAGAGTGTGGTCAGGTTCTATTTCACAGCCCTGAGTTTGCCTGGTCTGTTGATATACCATTGCTGACTTACTGTTAAAGCAGTTATATAAAAACATTGCTGTGTTGGGTGTGGGGAGCAACAGCAGATGATCTGCTGGGATAGGCAGTAGTCCAGATATCATGTGAGTCCACTGTTTAACAACTCCCTTGCCTGACGTAGTGACAGCATATTCAACCACGAGGCCTGGTGATTATTAGGGAATACATACTATTGGACTGGGTACTTGTAGTCCAATGTGGATGTTACTTCTGTCCACATATCCCACCATATTTCCTTGCATAAATTCAGCAGATCCATACACACAATACCACATTATAGTAATCCTTACAAGTAGTGTGTATGGTAGAGACTTACCTTGTGCATGCAGCAGTTGACAGGGCTGTAGTTCAGGGCTGACTCTGTGTGATACTTGCAGTACACAGCCAGTACATGAATAGGTACAGGTTGTGCGGGTTGTCTGGCATTAACAATTTTACTATATGTACATGAGTCGGAGTAAGGTGTCAGTCCCTAGGGCCCTAGATTGTCAGTGAATGTGCTATGCATTGTCTCTTAGCCAAAGCCAGGGAACACTGGGCATGCCTTCATCTGCCTACAGGGACATCATCAGGGTGTTCCTCATCTGAGTCCTCCTGTGACTGTGGCTGTGGTGATATGGGCTCTGGTGGTGGGGCTGTGTATCCCTTCCCTTTGCTGATCTTGCTGCAGCTGTTTATGCAAGATCATATTATGCAGCATGACACATACTGTGTACATATGGGCATGTGGCTGGAGAGTACTGCAGGGCTCCACCAGATATATCAAGTCACCGAAACCATGACTTCAGAAGCCCAAACACATGCTCTATGATGTTCCTAGCTTGTGTGTGTGCTTCATTATGGCATTCTTCCATGGGTGTGTGCACATTTCCGATATGTGTAATCATCCACAGCTCCAGTGCATAGCCAGCATGTCCTAGTAAATGGCCTTCTGGGATGATTCCCCTAGCAAACATCTGGTACAGCTGTGATATGTGCCAGACATGGGAGTTGTGATAACTGCCATGGTTGCCAGCACACACATTCTTAATAATGCCTTGTGCATTGTACACACCCGGGCAGTTGATGGAGTGGTATGCCTTGCGGTTGACGTAGATTCTACCCTCCTCACCAGATGGTAACTTGATGTGTACATGAGTGCAATCTATGGCACCCAGTACCTCAGAGTAGTGTGCTACACAGTAGAGGTGTTGCATACTGCTGGCCCTTACCTCAGGGGTGAGAGGAAAAGAAATGTGGTCACTAGCATGTGGTAGCATGGCATCCAGGAACTGGTGGAGTACCCTGGAAGCAGATGCCTGTGAGACCCCCATCATGTTCCCAGTTGGTCTTCGGAAAGTACCTGTAGCTAGTATCCTAAGGGCTACATATACCTTTGTTTCCACTGGGATGGGTTCCCCTCTGCTGGCTCTGGGTCTTAGTTGAGGGCGGCAGAGCTCAATGAGTTCTTGTAGTATGTCCCTGTCCACCCTGTAGCGCTCTACAATCTCCAGCTCATGTAGCACCTGGAAGGTTAACCTGGGTCTGAATACTCTTCTCCTTCTTTGTCAAGGCCTATTGTCAGCAGGATCAGCAGCATTGACTTCAGCATCTAGCACATACAGATGTAGCAGACCTGCAGTAGCCCCTAACATTCTCTCAGTTAAAATTCCCAAGTCTGTACTTCAATGGTGCAGAGTATGGGGGAAATACCAGATTGTAGGGTGTATGCATAGTTTATAGTGCTCTGCTGTATTTGCTGACTGTAACTGGCTACCTATGATGCATTGCACCTGCCTAGTATATCATTAACATCATTTAATGGCCCTAGTTTAAGTTAAACAGAGGTCACAACTAATGAATATGTCAATGGGTTTTAGAAACAATAAGCAGTGTGGCACCCTCACATACATATGCCCTGTAGGTAAAAAAAGCTTAGCAGTCAGTGTACACACCCTCCCATAGATTTCCATGCTCAGCATAGTGGTGCACCATGCAAACACACAGAAACACTCTCCCCTTAGCTAAACAAAGCTTAGAGTGAGTGCACACACCCCCTGCAAGGATACACTCAGCACTGCAGTGCAGCAAGCAAACAGGCTGAAATAAGCTTAAAAATCATTCTACACACCCTCCCCTGATGTCAGCAACCTCCTCTGCAAAAAACAAATGGTTCTCTACCTATACGAAGGGGATATGCAGACATGATCACCACTTTGTGCTATTCTGTAACTCCACCTTATTTGCATAGGGATCTGTGCTCACAGCCTGGAAATGACACGCTTCAAAGCCTTACCGTGTTAGTAACAACACCAATGCACAATTGCAGATACTCCATGCAGGGTCCTGTAATACATTTCTGTCACATCGTATTAATTTTGTTTTTTCCACTTTTTTTTTTTTTATAAAGCATGTTTCCACACTGGAGCATGCTTCATAAACATGCCCAGATTATTAAAAAAAATACATTTAATTTAACTTATTTCCTTTAATTTGTCAGACACACAGAGGATAGTTTTGTTCATATATGTAGATGCCATTTCTGTCCATCTATGTAACTTTATACAGCCCCTTTTATCTGTCTATATTCCTGTACACAGAATTTTTCTGTGTACATTGCAGACACTGACACTGGGTCTGTAGAGCTGCCTATCTGCTTACTGGATTGCTCTGCCTGCCTCATTTGCATGAGATTCACCTCCTTATGAGGTGATTTGCATGCCACAGACGTTTCCGTGTTGGTGCACTCGTGCGAGCCTCACAGCAGTGCTTACTGAACCTAAAAATGTTTGCGGCCATGTTAGCAGCTCTGTACAATGCCTACACAGAAAAAAATGTGTAGGCTTTATTAAATTCCCCCTATATCTATATCTATATCTATATCTATATCTATATCTATATCTATATCTATATCTATGTCTCTACTGTATTAGACTTTGTTCTTTATAGTGCTGGGTAGGAATTAGTACATTTTTATATGCATTGAAGCCCTTACATCTATTGCTACTTGCATGCTTAAATCAACGTATATGTATGAACCAACAGCCCCTTGCTCTCCGGGCAGTGTGTGGGCCATAAGTGTGCTTCATCTGTGTCTACTGTACTAGAATTTGCTCGTAAATAGTACTGTAATTTTGTACTTTTTTATAAACTTCGAAGCATTACTGACAAACAACATTGTCGCTCTATGCACGCTTAAATTAACGTTTATTTATGAGCATTCTCTCAGGCATTTTGATGTCTCTGTTATCATGTTTAAAAACATTTGAAGTGCTTAAATAAGTGTTTTTGTTAGCTATCTGGTAGATATTACCGGTATTTTTATTCTCTGCTTCTAAAGCTAGCCAGTCAGGCTCTTAGGTTTTAGAGCTGTGATATACTTGGTGCTACTGCTACTTTAGGTTTGGCGTGTTTGGTTTAGAACTGTGTTATTCCTTGGTGCTACTGCTACTTTTGGTTTGGCGTGATCTCCGCATGGCGTTTCTTCCACGCTGTGGGTATCTTCTGCTATCGCTATATTAGTGGAATGAAATTTAATTATTTTAATGATTTTAATTATTTTTTAATACTGAGGGCTACAGGCAGATGTAATCGACCTATTTCTTTTTCTTTTTTTCACTCTTATAGTGCAAAATCCCCACACTATGGGTATTCTCCTCCCCCTCTGTAGTACCGGAAACATAGTTTAAATTCTGTGAAGCTACACGTGAGGCGTAATGACCGTCGTTACTCGTGACCCTAGCCCTCAGCCCCCCTACTGTGTTTCCTCTGCTAGCCGTTAAGTTTTGACAACTCTCAACTTGCTGGCTGACACTTTACCCTGTTACCCCTTTGTTGGCGGTGATTTTATTTTTTTTTTTAGTTTCTGGTTAGCCTGCTTATGCTGTGGCATTTGGATAGCCGAGTTACTTTAATTTTGATAAAGGGTTTAATTTCTCACTTGTGGCTTCCGTAACGGCATCCAGGATCGCTACTCAATTAATATATTGATCCTGTAGCCTGGACAAGCTATTTGCACTACTTTTATTTTCTTTTTACTACTGTGGAGGTGTAAACCAGCCTTTTCCCACTTTTTTGGCTATCATTTTTTATAACTATTACAGTCGTTGTGAGCTTCTCGCAGCATAAAAGAACACCTTAACCATAGCGCTGCATAATTTGCTTTAGCCTATTTAATCTTGGTATCAGGCCCTGAGCCTTACACTTGTTTTACCCAAGTGCTATTTAAGAATTATTCAATGGGCTATTTGTGCTGCTGGTAATATGGATTGCTATAATGGACATTCTTTTATGATATGACTGCATGGGCTGTATTACTGTTCTATGACTTGGTTTATTTTCTTTTTTTGATAGGTTAAACTAATTAGTTAGTTTTTAAGCTTCATTAGTTAATGCTGTTTTATAGTTAGTAACTACACATTGTCTTCTGTAGTAGAAATATATGCATTGTTTTTCTGAGCCATACAAATTAATGTATTTGATTATATAAACTGAATACTTGTGCTAATTTACCTTACTGTATGTTACACTCTGTGCTAATACCTCATTGCATCCTACACTCCACTCAACTTCTGACTAGCACTACTCCTCTACACATTTTCATTACACTCCTGCATAGAACCTAACCTAGTTAGCTAACAATTATTTAATATTTCTTTCTGCCTCATTTTTCAGCTTCTAAGTCCTGTGTGGAGACACAGCCGGTCCCTCTATTTGAAACCCTGTAAGGCTAATGTTATCCTACTGAATAGTAGGGAAACTCAACCTAGAAGCCCCTCAGGATCTACCTGGACCCTCTACATTCAGCCTCACAGTGTAGGTGTTATCCTACAGTATATGTATGATTTAATTTTAACCTTGTGAGTGCAATAATTTTAAATTACTGGTGACTGCATTACATTTTAAACTATTTTGTAAAGGCCAACACACCCATGGACCTACTCCTCCTACCATCTCTTTATTAACTTATCCCCCCTCCTCCTACTATCCTAGTGGAATTAGTGTTTTCCCCATGCTATCCACTAGAGGGCAGCAGATCTCAGGCTTTGGAATACCATCTCTCACTGGTTGTAGAAACCAACTAGCTCTGTAGACCAGCTAGACTCTGATATCAGTGCTTGTACTCTCTATTTATGTACTTACCCCCCACCCCATGATTGCTTTAAAATGGGAATTATCCCAGGTAAGTCTGGGAGTTTTTATTAAATAAGACACCTTTGACTATCACTACTTTTTGCTACTGGCCCCCTCAATTATTCCTCTGTATAAGCCTCCTTTCCCGCCTTTGGCACCTTCTATATAAATCTCTCTCTCTGTTTTAAAACTGTTTTACATAACTATCCCCCCAGCACAGCTATACCATTGTTCACCTTTTTTTCTCTGCTACTTAGTAAGAGTATATGTCTCTTACCTTTCCTATGCCTGTAGAACTCAGTCTCTCTCCATAACTGATTGCCTCTCAGCCTCTCTCAGCTGTGACCCACTCCGTTCGCTCAACAGGCTCACTCTGCTCCCCTACCCTACCCCCAATTCCCACCCACCCCAGGGGTCCTACACATATACTTCCCTAACCACACCTTCTCTCTCTTCCAACCAATCCCATACGTCACCTCATCCCACATACTTTAGCCACACCCCTACCCTCTAACAATCATTCACAATAAGCCACTCCTTAGGGTACCTCTACCATATCCTCCTACTCTTAACTTGTATATTGTAGTGTCCCCTCTCTTCTCTTCTTGTATCCTTTTATCTTCCTCTCCTCCACATCTCGCTCCCTAATTTATCCCTACACTCGAGTTCTTATTTTATTATTTCCTCGAAGATGCCTCTCCCTAATCTAGCCAAGCTAACACTCACAATTATACTCTTAACTACCCTCTTCTCAGCCTACCTTCTTACCTCCTTTGAAAAACTGCACTATTTCCAGCTTTACTGTTCCCACAAACAAACTACAATTTACACACACATATCCCTCAATAGACATTCTAACATAACTTCCACTCCCAGTTACCTACTACCTAAATACCACAGACTTTCCCACATTAAACATAACCTACCCTCAGAAAAAAAATTGAAAATTCAAACTTACCTTAGAAACAATTCAGTAACAAAACTAAATAATCCCTCCTTAAAAGATGGTGACATCCACCCCAACCCTGGCCCTACCAACCCTACAATCCAAACAACTCACCCTAAACTCAATAGCTCTCTCCTAATAGGGCATCTGAATATTCAAAGCATCAATAATAAAGTACCTTACCTTCATGCCCTCCTAGATATTCACTCCTTTGATATTCTCTGCCTCACTGAGACTTGGGTGAAACCAGAAACTAAAGACAATGAAATTATCCCCCAAGGCTATAATATAGTGAGACTAGTCCGAACAAAATGTAAAGGTGGTAGAGTAGTAATTCTATTTAAAAATGGACTTCACATCTCTACCCTACCATCCAATCCAACCCAGGATATCAATGCAGAAGTCCTCATTACTAAGCTCCAAATCAACGCTAACAAATCTTTATACATTATCTGCATTTACATACCACCCAGAAATAATATAACTACACTAGAGGCTTTTCTTAGCTGGGTATCTTCTACTTACCCCCAAAAAACAATAATACTAGGCGACTTTAATATTGACTGGAAAAGTGTTAATGCTGAAAATCCTACCTCTCATATCAACCTCCATGGCTTTACCCAAACCATAACCTCTACAACAAGAATTAACAAACCTAATAAAAAAGAGAGTACCTTAGACTGGATATTCATAAATAAAGTGAAACAAACTTACAAAGTAGGAACTCTGCCAGATGATGTAAGTGATCATTCTTTGACCTACATCACAAGAGAAAAGAAAGACTTTCCAAAGCCTCCCACCTTTAGGACAGCACGCTCTACTAAACACTTTAATGCAGAATTATTTCAAACTGAGCTCAGAGCATGCAACTGGAACCCTTTAAAATCCCTTCTACTTGAAGAGGCTGTAAAGTATTTTAACACTACTTTCTTATCTATCCTTGATAAGCATGCTCCTAAACATTCCATTAGAATGAAGTCCAACCCAGCCCCATGGCTCTTGAATGAAACTAGAAATCAAATTCTACCTAGGAACAAAGTCTGGGCCAAATGGAGATCTAATAGAAATAGCTCTGATCATCTCCATTTTAGGCAGCTTAGAAATTGTACAAAAAAGCAATACTTACAGACAAAAAAACTACTACTGTAAACTTCAACAAACTCATCAAAATAGTCCTCAAAAGTTCTGGTCTTGCATAAATAAGCTCCTTTCCCCATGTAACTCCCGAACACCCACCCCACTTGATGCAGATCAAAATACTCCCCATCAAACTGCCAATACCTTTAACTCTTTCTTCACAGAGACTATACAATCTCTAGCTAGTCAACTTATTTCTGAAAACTCCAGCCTTCCCATCAACTCTTCCTTTAAATTCAAACTACAACCCATCTCTTCTTCTCTCATCTATAAATATATTAATAAACTTAAGCCATGTACTCCATCTGCTGACCAACCTCCTTCCCAATATCTCCAAAAAGCAGCCAAAGTAATTGCCTACCCTATATCTATCCTTATAAATAGGACAATCCAAGAAGGAACCATCCAAGATATTTGGAAAATCTCCCACATTATCCCCTTACATAAAGGTGAAAACTCTAATGATTACTCTAACTATCGGCCAATTGCTCTCTTATCACACTTAGCAAAAATTATGGAAAAATGCATTCACCAACAACTTTTACATCATCTTTCTCTACATAACTTAATAGCAAACTGTCAACATGGCTTTAGGCCATCACATAGTACCACTACTGCCCTTCTATCCTTTACAGATACCATCAACAGAAACCGTAACAAAAACATCCTCTCATCTGCACTCTTCATCGACCTCTCTAAAGCTTTCGACATGGTTAAACATACCCTCCTAATCAATATTCTTGAATCTCTTTCCTATGATTCTCTGGCCGTTAAATAGTTTAGATCATACCTCAGCAACAGGCAACAGGCAGTTCTCTGGGAAAATCAAATTTCATCCTTTTTACCTGTCACCATAGGGGTCCCTCAGGGCTCCATTCTTGGGCCACTTCTTTTCTCATTATTTATTAATGATCTCCATGTAGCAATTCCTCAAGCCACCTGTATTCAATATGCAGACAACTCCACACTAATATGCTCAGCAACCTCTCCATCTGAACTATATTCCCTTACTCAAAATGTTTTCAACACTGTAGAAACATGGTTTACCAAACGTTGCCTCCTTCTTAATGCCAAAAAAACAAAACTCCTTCTCTTTACACCCACTACTAGGTCCACCCCCTTAGACTTCTCGATCTCTTCAAATAATGGCACTGTCATTTTCCCTGACTCTACCACCAAACTTTTAGGAATAACCATTGACAATAATCTCTCATTTGATCACCATATAAACAACACCATTAAAATAGTTAACAGAAAAATAGGCCCCTTATATAGAATAAAACCTTTTTTAACCTCAACAGCCAGAGCCAAGATTGCTCACTCCCATCTAAACTCAACCCTTCTGTATGCCTCACCTATATTTACCAACCTTAAGAAAACTAACCTCAACAAATTAGCAACTTCCTACAATAATATTGCCAGAATTGCTACTCGCAATCCCTTCAGAACCCACCACTGTTCTAATCTTAGGCAACTAGACTGGCTGGAATTCCAAAACCATCTGATAATCCCCCAACTCACAATTGCCCACAAGATATTTTACCAACCCAATAATACCCCTATACTCTCAATACTCTTAATCCCATATAATAATCTGAACTCCCTACGTTCTTCTAGCAAACTCCTTGCTAGCTTAACAAAGTCTAATAATACAGCTGGTGACTCTCTGTTTAGCAACACAATAGGAAAAACTGGAACCTGTTACCCAATGAACTAACTCTAATTACATCCATGCCACTCTTTAAACAAAAACTTAACAAACACCTCCAAATGCACTGGCTATGCCCTTGTAGTAACCCTGACTAACAACCCTCTTCACCCCTGTTTTTCTTCTCTTCCAACCAAACTTCCAAACATTTAAATGCTTAGTCTTGTAATTAAGACTGACACTATTTAAACTCTAATCAACTTATTGTTTAAATCCTTCAACCTGATGTGAACTATTGTACATAACACTTACTGTATTATATCTCTTTTTAGCTTTCTTAAGCAATATTATGTTCACTGTTACTTTTCTTAAGTGTTTTGATCTCTGAAATGTAATTAACTTCCTGTTTTATTTGGTTTATTAATCCTTTATTTACCATGTAACAATATTTTTATACTTTTGTATATCTGTGTGGAGCTTTTCTCCTCTGGCCTCTACTGAAAATGGATATATATCCAGCTACACTAGCCTGGTCAACAAATGTAAAATAAAATAAATAAAATAATAACAGGGCTGGGGATACTCTCTTCTCTAATACTGTTGATAAATCCTGGAATATTCTCCCTAATGACCTCTCCTCACTCACCTCTTTATCACTCTTCAAAAACAGACTTAAACTTTACCTCAAATCATACTGGCTATGCCTCTGTACCAAACCGGACTAGTCATCTATCTCTTCAAACTTGACTTTGCTTATCCATTACTTATCACCCACTGTTATATCTTCCTTCTTACTATATATTTGTCATCCCTCACTTTTTTACATTATTTCTATCCTCTGTAGATACCTATTTTAAGTAAATCCTTAGTAATATCACTACACATCTAACTTCCTTTTTCTACTATGGACTTTACCTGTATGAGGTTTCTGTACCAGCAATTTGCACTGTTTAGGACTCTTGCCCTTATTGTACATCCTGTGCTAACCTGTATGCTGTACTGCATGTTACCATTGTTGATGATTTTTATTATGATATTTGCTATTTGTTATTTGTACTTGTATTTGTATTTGATTGATCGTGTCTTGAAGCTCATCTCCCCAGGCCTCTACTGAAAATGGACATATATCCAGTTAGATTAGCCCAGTCAACAAATGTAAAATAAAATAAAATAAAATAAATATTTATATCTATATCTATGTCTATATCTATATCTATCTTTATTTATTTAATATCTATATCTATATCTATATCTATATCTATATCTATATCTATATCTATATCAATGAGTACAGTTTATTTGGTCAAAGTTTCTGTTGAAGATTTTCCAGTGTTCGAAGTGTTCAAATGTTTACATTTTCAAGAGCAGAAAAAGTTGAGTTGTTGATCATTGAATGTAAGGTAAGTGGTGTGGGTAACAATGCCAAAATCTTTTGTGTATAACTAGCCCTTTGACTGTAGTATGATATAATCAGATTACCCCTCTATCTGCAGCTGTCATCCTTTTCGGTCTATTAGTATACTACCTAAAACTCTGGGTCATCTCTTCATAAATATATGCATATTCTGTGGATGAGGTGGATAGTAAAGCCTAGACAATTTCAGGTCTAATGAAAATTATAGCCTTCTATAGGCACTTAGCATACATGGGGAGTACTCGTCGGCAAAATTTGGTATTGAGCATACTTTTTAGACCAGGTGTGGCAGACAGTGGTCCATGTAAAAAATGCCACAAGCGGTCATAATCACACATTACAAAAGTGATGCCAACATGCTGTTCCATCCAAAGGTATGCTCTATAGCAGCAGAGAGGTTGAAAATGGGGGTACTTAGAATAAGCAGGTTAAAAGTCCTAGAGGAGATTTTGGTGCCCCTAGAGGAACTGATCAGAATGAATCAACCCCATTCATCGCATTAGATGACACACCAGATTACTATCATGTACAACACATTCCTGTACAGCACATGTAGTCTGTATGTTGACCACAGCATGCGCCATCCATGCTTTACTCTAGGAATTCTGGGTACCTTGCTATAGTAGGGTGGCGGCAGATGTTGGTTGCGATTTATTATATGTCTTGCATGGACACCCTTAATGTGCTTGCCGCGGGGGTACACCTGGAGCAGAAGTAGCTGTGCTTGTTCCTGTGCATCTTTGGTTTGTAATTAACAGGGCAGATCACAGATACAGTGACACTTGTAGAGGCGGGACAGGACAACAGGCTGATATTGGCATCTACACTAGTGTTGATATTTATGATGAAATACATATCTTAGTTACAAGCAGATGACATAATTAACTGTCTACCAGTGTCTTGGGTGAAGTTTTGCCTTCACCCAGTCTTAGTAGTAAAACTGTACAATGTGAATGTTCATCATCCTCCCTGGAGGATGGGTCCACATGACACAAAGCACTGGCAATCCTCTTACTGTAACTGCAATAGCAGATGTGTGGACTGAATGTGATGTGGGCATACCCATCATTGTGTAGCCTCATAGGGATGAGAACTGATGTCACGTTACAGCCATTGACATGTGGGTGTCACTCGAGAACAATAATCAGATGTGCTTAACTATTATACAGGCCCAGTCTACTGGACTATGGCAGTACATAGATCTGAATGATATACAGATGAGCTATGGCAGCACCTCTCTGGTAATTTCCAGTTTTGATGTTTCTTCACTGATGACACAGACATGGGTTTATAGGATGCTGCCTGGGCACAGAGTAAGTACATATGTGCATGATGCTCTTTATGTAAACACCTGCACTTACTGCCACTTACCTCCACTAAAGTTTTAGTGCTAGTTTACAAGGTCAGTGTGTTAAAACAGAGCAGCTACAGAAGTACAAGAATGAGTAAACAAAGCATACATAACATGGTTTAGTTCTTGACAGGTTAATATATTTACTACATACAACAGAGATTTTATGGACCACATTGGTTTTGCAGCATTTCTTTATCTTTCATTTATGAGATGTGTATAAGCATTCTTATTAGTGAGCCATTTGTTTCTGGCTGTGGGTACTGTTATATAGTTCAGAATACAGGAATGCATGCAGTAAAAGGTAAAATAATTGACAACAGAGTGGATTATCTCATTTATTATTTTTGCACATTGTACATTACAGCAATACACCACAACAAAATTGTGTAGTTTATATTATACTGAAAATAAGGCTTAGACTGTGTGACAAACCGGGTCTATATTAAATCATCGTAAACCCTCTTTGACAAATGGCATTTCATCGGAAATGCCGTTCATCTAATTCTGCTCTTGTGGGTGGCTGTGCCCCCCCCCTACACCCGCCACTAATTATATATACCAACCCCAAGGTCACAATACAGTTAAGAAAGGGTAAATTTTCCAATCTTTACTATACCGCGATCTCAGTATGAACAGTTCAACGAATGGCATGTTTGATGTAAGTGCACTAAAAATGCCATCCACTGAACTGAATGTTCGGTATTCTAATACAGACCCTGACAAACCAGAGACCCCACCGTTTGGAAAAAATATTGATTGCTCACAGCTTTTCCATAGTGCGTTGCTGTTATAATGCCTTTTTGTCTTAAGTATTGTTATTCTCTATTTAACACTCCTTCCTGATCATGTCTTTTCATGCTGCTACAAGACAGTAGATGTAGCTTTACAATACTATGCACAAGCATCCACTTATAAATATGCCCACAAATTCACAGTACATTGTTAAGGTGCATGCTTTGACACTGTTAGATTGACTGCTGTAAACACTTGAATGCAGTAATTTATCCTACTGAAGAGAGCAGGATAGATTTTTTTTTTTGTTTTGTTTTTTTGCCCATTTCTTTTCTAGGAGTGGAAGGGCTTTGTTTTGATGTAAATTGTCTTTTGGGGATAGTCTCTTAATTTACTGATGATTAAAGTTAGTGGCAATCTACTTGTGTTTCCAGATAGCAGCTCTGATTTTTCATCCGTTGTTGATTCTTTACTTAGGTGACGCTTCTTTTACCCACTGAGTACGGTGACATTTTTGCATTTTTATACAGTGAAGGATATCTGCCCAAGCTTCCAATACTGACCAAAAGACCTTTTCAAAATTCAAATTTTTGGTAAAACTAACAAGTGTGTTGGGTAGCAAAATGTCACAGTGACTAACATTGTTGCTTCCCTGTGAAGTTCTCTGACTTTCTGTGTGAAGTCTGGAAGTCTGCCCTGTGTTTCTGCAGGTTTCCTTCAGGCACTGTAGTTTTCTTCATATACCAATGAGATGGAGTGGTTATCTAAGTTGTCTAAAGAGTTTCTGTGTCTGGGAGGGTCTTTGATGGGGAAAACGTGGCTGTCTTATCTATTTCCACTCCCTACTTGCCCAGTAAACTCTATGGATGGTGGCACTGTGCATGAGGTTAATCTTGAAATCAGATGTGATTCAATAGCATTTGGTAGATGTTAGTGCATTCCTTATCAGTGCATGATTATTTTATATAACAGTACCTAGGTTCCATTTAGCATGCCATGTATCTCTAATTAATAATATTCACTCTAAGAATCTGAAGTTTGTCATTCACTATAAGATGGCAGAACATCTGCAATTGTGTTGTGGTTCTAATGCATTTATACTCACTTATTACAATGATAAGCTGCCATAGTTGAATCATTCTTAGTTACACCACGTGTGGTACACAGATTGTTCATACACTCTAGTTTTCTATGCAAATCCATTAAGGAATTTTGAGGTAGGATGAATGAGAACAAACTACAGAATTGATGAAAGACAATGAAATAAAGTGTTATAGAACTAATTGCACAATAAATACATATTAACATTCAAAAACATGCTCACTGATTGGGCAACCTAAACAAAATGCTTATAGTAAATCTAGAGATACTCACAGAAAAGAGTTTGGTAGAATGCACCAGGTATATTAACTTTTTCAGCAAACTTGCACATCATGGCCAGTTTATTTTTACTGCATAAAGCAGTGTAAAAAGACAAAAAAAATGCCTACTGTTTACTAAACTATGCCAGTTTCTGGTACTTACATGCTGCTATGAGTGCTAATTGCCCAAGATATCTCTGGGCAGCAAAGCACTCTTCAAGCATAGACATTTTTAATCAAAAAGAAAAAAAATCACAGGCTGGGATGCCAGGAGCTGAATTATCTTCAAAAATATAGCACCCTGACAACTGTTTAAAAGCAACAGAACCAAATATGATTAACATGCACTGTGTCAGCATGTGTATGTTACATGCGTGCACAATACATGTTTCCCACAGCAGCCATCATATACAAGCTGCAGAAGTACACTAAAGTATGTTGATAGAATGGCATTATTTAAAAAAAAAATAAGCAATTTATTTTTTAAATAATGTTATTGCATAATAACAATAACCATTTCTGTGTTGAGGTATATCAGGATTTACCCATGGCTGGCATTGTTTAATCAAACCACACAAACTGTGGGGAAATCCTAATATACCCACACACCCAGTCATAGATTATTGCTTAAATATATCATTACAAAGTGGCTGTGTAACAGGGTATTTAAATTTCAGGAGTATCTCTTACTGAAAGTCCAGTCTGTGCTGCAATTTCCAATATACTGCCATTTGTTTAGTGGTGATAAGCCAACATTTCTAGATCTGAGGTGAAATGTTTGTCAGAAGGAAATGGTATCTATAGGTATTGCTGCAATATACAGTTTCATTTATCAGGCAGGCAGTTCAGTGATTTAATTGTGTGCTTCACCCAGTGTCCTTTTAAGTCATTCTGATGCTGGGCTTATTCTTGGCCATACCTGCTGAGAGCTGTCTGAAAAGTCTTGTTCAGACTAAGCTGTCTTTTCTGAGACAAACAGCTAAATGTTAAAAATCCATCAGTATTAAATACAAATATGTGACCACCTATATCAGAATTATTTTTCAAAATAATTTGTAGAAAGCAGGACAATGATACAAGACTGCTATGGCATGTTCTGGTTGCAAGCAATATAACATGAAAACCTTGCAGGGATATATCAGGAAGAATGTTATATTCACACTGATGGAAGGCATTTGGGCTAATCTGTACTCATTCCCTCCAGTACAACTCTTTTGAGTGTGTACCTTTAACTCCTAGTGGGTGTTGCCTCAGCCTTTAAAAATTAAATTATCACCTTACAATTCTAGCAAATACTCATTGACAGTGGTCAGATATCAACACAATTGTGTTTGCCATCATGTATGCTTCAAGATAAAATTTTCTGATACCTTGTATGTAACATGGTTTTGGAATTATTAATGTAAATATGAACAGGCAATATTTGACGCCTAGAGGAGCAGTAGGAGGTAACTGCATATGCACCTGGAGGCATCACTCGGATGTAATGAGTTAAGGGCTTCACTCTAATCTCACAAAAAAGGTGTGTGTCTCTCTTTTTTTCATATAGATGTAGACATGCAGACACACACACACACACACACACACACACACACAAATGCACATATATATGTATATACGTATGGGTTCAGTGTAGGGTGTCTACATGATACATTTTGCAAATTAGTTTTTCTTATTGACAAGACGGTTCATTGTAGAAAATCACCATTTCATCTGAGGGATTGTTAATGGGGAGGGGGGGCTCTTTTTTGCCTCTTTTGAATATTCATGCAGAAGCTCTAGGGGTGTGTGTCTGCATCAGTCCAACTTCCAGCTGTCAAGAGAGATACTGCAGGCAGGAATTGGGAATATTCAAAAGAAATAACACTAGAAATCTATTCTTTTCACATAAAATTATAAAGGAAATGTTTGCAGTTTGATTATGTAGCATGCAGTAACATGTAAAGTAAGCAGGAATGTGTAAACTTTTCCAGTGTATGTGACGCATTATTTTCTGATTGCATTTCTTCTCCATGAGACTGGCCATGATTTTAAAATGTCACCTGCACTGGGAAAGGGCGACTGAATTCAGAAGACATGTTTCATATTGTTTCTTTATTTGGGACTAGAATTTTGGTTGCCCCAGGTATGAAGCTGATGCAGAGGTATCGATGAGGTCCAAAGCAGCTTGACAGTTTCTACCAATGGTATAAATGAGTTGTTTTTAAGGTAGGGGACTGGTTCATTTGGTTCTGATGATGTCCCCGAAGTGTCATACAGGGGAAGAAAGTGCTTAACCTTGTTTTGTGGATTATATGAATAAAGATTTTACAGCACTCAACTACCAGGATTTGCCTGTGTGGAGCTTATGGTGTAACTACTGGCTATGGACAACTCAAACAAACATGCTGGAGAGACAGGTATGTGTCTCAGAGATTGCCCTTTTATGAAACAGGCTTTCTATTTAAATTAAACAGAGTCCTTACCTGGTTCTCTTCAAATTCAGTTTGGACCAGTGGATGGGGGAATCATAAATTCACACCTGGGGTAGTGCCTCTGTCTTTTATGGATAGGAGCAATCTGTAAGATACTCAATGCACAGGCACACATCCATGCTATCCCCTTGCCCTAGGGGCCATATATTGGATAAAATTGGGTTCTATTGGCTAGGCTTGTAAGGGCCCTTAAGCCAATAGCCTAGTAATCTCCTATTAACCTATGAACTTATAAAAAGATAAAAATGCTAAATGATATTAGCATAAAATATATTTCATGACTATCACATGTTAAATTAATCAACCTATGAAGGCATACAGTTCAGAGTGAGGAAAAACTTTGATTATGTCTTTGTAACAGTTGTGCATATTTACATTGTATTACAGAACATTGTAGATCTTTGATTGGATGCAGACAGGAAAACTGGTCATTCCACACTGCCTACACAAAGTTGGCAATAACAAGTGGCTAACTGCATATAATACATGCATGCTGTTTTGGTTAGCATCCAATGAATACTCTGTATTAAGTATCAGTCTTAAGGCACATTAAGCATCATTAAGAGATATCTATACCTATAGTTTTATATATATATATATATATATATATATATATATATATATCTATATCTATATCTATATATATATATATATATATATATATATATATATCTATATCTATATAGATATATATATATATATATATATATATATATATATATATATATATATATATATATATATATCTATGTATGTGGATCCCTGTCAGTTGATCAAGTTTTCAGAAACTCGAAATTCATATGGTTAAGACCATATGAGCAAGTTTTTAAAAACTCAAAGCTTTTGAATGAAGATTGCGGTACAGTGAGGATCAAGAAATTAACCGTTTTCTTCACTGTAGTGCAAACTGGAGTTCGTATATATAATTTGCACAGGGTGAAGGAAGTGTGGAGGGCACAGCCCTACACATGGGGGTGCAGTGGGGCTTGCCCACCTGCATAAACATAAAAAAAAAATAGATTTTTATGGGGTTTTTTTTGTTTTTGATGTTTGAGTTTTCTGAAACTCAATCATATGGTCTTGTTAGAAGAATTTCTATTTTCTGAAAACTTGATCATCTGACATAGATCAATGTATATACGGGTCCACTCCTTAAACTTGAAATAGTGAAATCTCGAAATTCAGTATTTTGAGTAGAGAATGTCGAAAGTGGAGTTTTTTGAAACTGCACTATTTCAAATGTTAGTTTACTGAATCTGTGTTGCATTTACTTTGGTGTGCTATTTAATGTGTGCTGTCACATTAAGGGTTGTGTGGTATGGCAGGCGATGTTCGTGTCTGTACGGCGATTCAGGTAGGTGTTCAACTTTTAAAGGTTTTAGTGTTAATGTATTAATATTTAGTTGTTGTGGGGAGTTGTAGAAGTAGGTTGGGGTTGGTGGGTGAGAGTGTATGTGTGTGAGTGCTGAATGATATGATTTTGTACATGTGTAGTGTGTGTTTGTGTGTTATCAGTGAGTTTAAATATGACTGTCTGCATTGTGAGTGTAGGGTAAGTCAGGGAAGGTGTGTGTTCCTTTTTGTTTGGGTCAGTGCGACCTCGGAGTTGGTATATAAAAGTAGTGGGGGGAGTAAATGGGGGCTTGTCCCCTTGCAGAAACATATGGTGGTGTTTTCATTTTTTTTTTTTTTTTGTAGTGTTTGTATTGCTTTGGGGGGAGGGTTATCTATTTATTTGTGTTTTCTGAGATTTGGTGTTGTGAGTGTTCGTGATTGTGGTGTTCCTTGTTTTTGAGGGTTTAACATTCTCGACTCAAAATACTGAAATTCAGTCCAAAGACCATTTTCAGCCACAACAATGGCAGAAGGCACAGAGGGAGAACACCAAATATTACGCAGAATGTACATATTATATTTCTTGCATATTTCCACCATCGAGGTGCATACTATGGGACTGGAGAAATGGATGCCAACAGTATAATACTGAAAATTGCTTGCCTGTGGTCTGCAGTTAATGGTAAAGTTGAAGACAGTATATTGGATATTATTCACAAACTCTATACTTAAACAATGTTTGTGACTCTCAATTAAATAAAATGCTTCATGTTCTGAAGTTCCTATTTAGTGTTCTTGTGTTGTGATATGTGGAGTTAAATAAGAAAAAAAAAAGAAAAATTTTAAAATGTTATCCTGATGATTTCATGTTTAAGGATTAGCATGTTTCATGAAATAAGGTTATCATTTGTTGAGTCTTAAGTGTTTCCAAATGTGGTTTGTAAATATTAAAATTTAAAATTCAAAATTCAGTCTCTATGTCTATGTCTATTCCTGCAAACACAGCTCTAAATTTGTGGTGATATGTACCCCAGCCCAGGCCCCACAACTGATACTACCAACCTCACTAGTCCAAACATTCAACATGCAATTAACTGTAAAAAGCCCTGCAACCTACTTATACTTAGTATGAACACTAGAAGTATCTTGAACAAAATTGATGAACTACATGTCACACTATCCGCTTACAGCCCAGGCATTACACTCATTACAGAGACCTAGCTCAAACCACACATTAAGGACAATGAGATACTTCCCCCAGGTTATAATATAATCAGGGTTGATAAAACTATTAAAAAAGGTGGAGGTGTCATCATACTATACAAGACTGTCCTCAAGGTAGACCTTATACATAAAGAAATCCCAACATTTAAAAATGCAGAAACTCTATTCACCAAAATTCAAATCAATCAACAGAAGCAACTAAACCTAGTGGGCATTTACACATCCCCAGGTGACAACATACCTACTCTCTAGTCTATACTAAACTAGACATCTGCAAACCTCCCACAGCAGGCAGTCTTCCTAGGGAACTTTAGCATTGACTGGAAATTCATCAACACAACTATCCCTGCTAATCACATGAACCTGTATTCCAATACTCAACTTATCCAAACACTCACCTAAACTGACAAAATACAAACAAGGAATCCATACTAGACTGGATCCCTACAAACAACCCATCTACTACTTAATATTATGGTACTGCACCATCTGGCCTTAGTGACCATTTACCCACATTCATATTAAGACAGCATCTCAAAACTCACTAAAACAACCACCTTACGTGTGATCCATGATTCAAAAAGTCTCATACCTGAGCATTTCATTAATGCACTAAGGTATTGCAGCTGAGCTCTCCTAGCAACCCTCACACTAGACAAGACAGTGGAGTTCTTCAATTCCACTTTTTTAAACATATTAATTCAGATGGCCCCCTTACAGACAATTCAAATAAAAAACAACCCATCCCCATGGCTTTCTAAAAACACAAGAACCCTTCTCAAACTTAGGGATAAAGCTTGGGATATATGGTATCACAATAAAACTGATCACAACAGGCAGATTTTCTTTGAACTATGTAATACAGCAAAAAAAAAAAAACAGATAAGGCAAGATAAGAAAAATTACTACACAGAGCTACAAGTAAAACATACCACTAACCCCTCAAAAGTCTGGGCAACTGTCAACCAAGTATAACAGCCAGATAAACCTACAACCCCTCCCCCCAGTGTCAGAGGAGATAATATATAGCTCGCTATCCACTTGAACAACTGCTTCACTTCTTCCATCCTTGACCTAACTAGCAACAGACAGCCTTGCACTGTACTGCAACCAATCAGCAATCCAAACTTATACCCTCCATTCACCGTCAAACCAGTTCCTACCAAAACAATATACAAGCACCTCACTAAACTAAAATCCATCACTTTGGCAATCGACAAACTCCCTGCAGAGTATCTCAAACTTGCCGCTAGTGCTATAGCTTATCCCATCTCGATACTTATCAACCGGTCTATCAACGAGCATACAATTCCAGACCTTTGGAAAACATCCTACATAATACCCTTACACAAAGATGGTCCCCTCAACCAAACCTACCAACTACTGCCCCATAGCAATCTTATCTCCCCTATCAAAAATCCTTGAAAAATGTATCCATTGTCAGCTGACTATACATTTACTTACAAATAGTCTCCTCACCAACACCCATCATGGCTTTCGCCCATTCCATAGCACTACCAAAGCACTCATATCCTTCACCAACACTGTCAATCAATATAGGAGCCAAGGAAAACTAATGTCTGCTACCTTCCTTGACTTGTCCAAAGCATTTGATACAGTATCCCACAGCAAACTACTTACTATCTAAGCCGAACTCAACCTAAACAACCCCTCATTGCTCTAGTTTTAAGACTACCTATCCAACTGCCAAAAAGCAGTTAAGTGGCATAATTCCCTCTCCCCCATTCTCCCAGTAACAGTAGGTGTGCCACAAGGATCCATACTGGGATTCCTACTATTTAATATTTTTACAAACACCTTCACACCGCCACCCAGCAAGATACAATAGTCCAATATGCAGATGATACTACACTGATCTGCTCAGGCCCTACACTCCAAAGACTCCAGACTAAAACTCCAGAGGCCTTCTTCAATATCAAAAACTGGTTAAAAAACTCACAACTAATATTTAACCCCAGAAAGACTCACCATATGCTTTTCCACCCGACCCCAACTATTGACTCATCTGCTCTTTTCTCTATCAATTCTGCCAATAACACACAAAGCTCCCCAGTATCACAAGCTAAATTTCTCGGTGTAATATTTGAACAAAACCTAAAGTTTGACAAACATATAGCACAAATCATATCCAAAGTCCATAAAAAACCTGGAACCCTATACCACTGCAAAAACTATCTAACCAAAAACTCCAGCATTACTATATCCAGAACTCACCTTCTCTCTACATTGCTTTATGCATCCCCTGTATTAACAAACCTTAACAACACAGACCTAGACAAATTGTCCATGTACTATAACATAATAGCTAGATTTGCAACCGACTCTAATTTCTGCTCCCACCACTGTCACTCACTAACACAATTAGGTTAGCTAGAACTCGCCAACTTACTAAACTATAACCAACTCACCATGGCTCATTACTTGCTGTACCAACCAAACAAGATTCCTGATCTCTCAGGCTTACTCATCTCTCACAATTCTGTATGCCAACTAAGATCCACAAACATAGCTAAGTGTATATACAGTGCTGGTTAATCCCTCTACTCCCTCACAGTTGCTTTACTGGAAAGGCTCACCCAGATTCTGCTGCAGTTTGCCATGAGGGAAATGTTAGTTTGCTTTTTATTTGTTGTGTTTTGCATTACTTTATTGCCTTTTTCTATTTTGTATACTGTGATTTGTTTTCTTTGCAGTGTGTTTTACTTGTATTCTGCTTTTAACTGCATACTAAAACTTGAAAAGAGACCACAGCTCTGTCTCTTGTGAGTCATTAACTGCATACTAGAACTTGAAAAGAGACCACAGCTCTGTCTCTTGTGAGTCAGACAGAAATTTTTCCTACCCGGTTACTGTTGTGTTCTTAAGCACCACTGTCTTTCTAGTTGCTTTCCCCTTGTGCCTTATGTTAATTTGACCATATATCTTATTTCCTCTTTGTCTTTACTAGCTGGTGTGAGTAAGCACAAAATTATCATTTTGTGAAATCACTCCCCTTCAGCTATTTAAATTTATTGGCCATCTTACTGTATTCCATTGAACCAAAATACAAAAGTGACCACCCCCTTTCAATCTATCTAGCTGTTTTAAAAATAGTGACTCTCCACTAAAACTTAAATTTTAGACGGGTAAAACTTAAGTTACCAACTTTCAGATCTAACTCCTCTAGTGCACACTGCAGTGCTTAGGATAAACCATTTTTTTCATATTACCTTTAAGCATCTATTACAAGACCACCAGTTATTAAAGAGCACACATTCTGCCTTTCAGTAGTCATCTTAGGATTAGTGTTTCTATTTTCTCCTGGTGAGAGAAGGAATGCAGTTACATTATTTCCTGGAGACTGCTGATCACCAGAAAGCTTAACAATTGCTTTATAGGTGACAGCTTAGAATCTGTCCTTATATTCTGATCCTGGTGAGAGTAGGAACAGAGTGCATTGATTCATGACTCTTTCTTGTTGAAGAGTGAGTGCCTGTCCTTAACATACCTGATTGGTCTGGTTGCTATTCAAGGCATCTACCAGAAAAAGGCTACAAGCTTGTAGACCCTTACACCATCTGAGACAAGACTGTGGATCACCAAACAGGCTGTGGCCTGCTTCTCTTCTTGGGATTGGTGCTAAAACTAGCTACTTTTAGCTAGAACTAGCCAGTTTTTTTAGTTTCAGCACTCAAAACTGTTTCCTTATGCTCAGCACTTGCTCAGAACTCATTGTAAGCACTACATAAACTACAAATTGCTAGAGCACTCGACTTTCCTCACTTGTCAAGAGGAAACCGTTCTTAGTACATAAATTAATAAGCACCTATCCAGGCATGTCTATGGGTCAGCTCCAAGTGTTTTCTCCTGTCCACCTGATGAATCTGGGCATCTTGGGGCAATGTAGCAATTGCCTCATGTACACTGACAACCCTCTCCTCCTACCACCCAACACTACAACCTGTGAGAGATGCACTTATATAGCCAAACTGGAAGCCAAGCTCTCTCCAGCCAAGACTAGACTAGACAGTCAAAAAGAGAAGGTTAACACCTTCACCACACCACACTCAACACATAGTCCTTCAAAACCCACACTACCAAAACCCACACATTGAAACACAAAGCACACACCCACATTCACAGAGGCTCTCAATAAAAATCTGCCCAAGCAACAGAGACCTCCCAAGCTGAAATGCAGACAACTACCACCCCAAGCACTACCCAAATGACACATAGACCACAAAATCAGTGTGACACTCAACCTCAGCCCATAATGCAAAACAATGTACCCAACACACTAGTCATAGGTGACTCTATAGTCAGGCACACTGATGTCCCACTCACCAGGCTAAACAAGGAGAACGTTACTGTCAGCTGCCTGTCGGGTGCCAGGATCTGCCACATAACCCATGCACTCAGGTCACTCCACAACAAGTACAAATATGACTCTGCCATTGTTCATGTTGGTGTGAATGACCTGAGATGCACCTCCCTGGACTACATGAAAATAGACATGGCGGAGCTCTTGGATCTTGTAGGCCAGGCATTATGACCCTAGCCCTGACTAGCATCCTGCCATTGCCCAAAATCATACCACAGTACAAGAACAAAATGATTGACTTCAGCAATTGGCTAAGCTTCTAGTGTCATTCTAAGGGGCTCCAGTATCTGTCTGCCTGGGATGACATGGTTGACAGACCACGATGCTTTGCCAGAGATGGCCTGCACCTGTTGCCCCTGGGATTCCGGATACTGGCTAAGGCTCTTGCCACCCCTATAGTGCCTTTTTAGGCAAGGTTGAAATGCTAAATTCACCACCGTAACAGGTACAAGCAAGCAAACTCTGAGGGTAATGCTACTCAATGCTAGAAGTCTAAACCTCAAAATGCACTCACTCGAGGCACTCCTTAAAATGGAGAATATTGGCATCTGTGCAGTGACATAGACCTGGTTCAAGGCTCCAGAGAGCACCCCTTCTTTACCAGGCTATAATTCATACCACACCTTTTGGCCACCTAACCTGGACCGAAACACTAAAGGTGGAGGTGTGTCTATATTCGTTAAGGATATCCACACCTCCAGGCTAGTTGCTCAACATAATACATCCAAAATTATCCAAGTGCAACTAACAGTGGGCAAAACTGCAATCCAGGTTGTAGCTTGTTACAGATCTTGTCCCTGATGATCTTAATAAAGTTGTTGTATTTCTTCCAAATGTGGTGGGTAAATCTAATTTATTAGACTTGATGAGCTTCTTTTGATATGTTAATAGATTTAGTCTATCTTAGACCAGATGCAAAATTCTGAGCCATCACCACATATCCATTATAGCCCTCTCTCAAATCTATTATGTAATCTGGGCATGATTGACAAAATAAAAAGTATCATTATCAAACACTAATCCCTAATCCTGATAAATTTTAGGATGTTCTTGTTCTTATGTTTATGTTTTATATGAAATATATATACATAGATATAGTTAATCTCCAATATTACTGAATGTATTCTGGTTCATAATGTATTTTATGATATGATATTATATGATTATTATTGATTATTATTATTATTATTTAAATATCTAGAATACATACATATGTATAAAAATAATATATAATATATAATAGATATATTCAAATATATATGATCTGTATTGTTGTTTGTTATAATTAATTAATATATTATTAATCATTTTTCATCAATTCTGTTCATTGTTCAATGAAACAAAATCAGTAACCAATCAAACACAGTAAACAATCAATTTTGTTTGAGCATTTTTGACACACACTGAAGAAGGCTAGGTTTACAACCGGTAAACCGGCGTGTTTTTTTTTTTGTACTGGCTGCTGTTTGTAGTTTTTTCTTTAAACTACTTCTCTTTAAACTCAGTCAGTCTGCTTGCTTCTCATTTTTTGCTTTGCTTTTCACTGGCTCATCACGGCAGCTTACCTCATTCAGGACAGTTGTTTGTTTGTTTGTTTGTTACAGATCCCCCACCATGCCCCAGGATTCCCACTCTTCATTTCTTAAGATACTGGAAAATATTAAGGTACAACCCGATACCTTAATTATGGGAGATTTTAACTGCCCCACAATCAACTGGGAAAACTACTCATGTACCAACTCATTTGCTCAATGTTTTCTGGAATTCATAAATTCCAGTGCCTTGGATCAGCTTGTCCACACCCCCACCAGGGGCAGCAGTATCCTGGACCTAGTCATCACCAATATGGGTAACTGGTGTTCCACGTCAGAGGTCAACTCCTCGCTGGTCAGATCCGACCACAAGCTAATCACCCTAGATATCCATATCCCACCCCCATTAAGGAAACTACCATCAAAAACTACTCCAAAACCAACTTCTTTCTTCTTAAGACAGAAGTGGCAAACATCACAACACCCATGCAGATGAAAAATAGAGGTACGACTGCTGAAGCTTACACAAATGCACTGTATAAGCACATACACAAGTGCATGGATCATGCCATCCCCATCAGAACCAAGACACTATCCTCCAAAAAAGGAATCCAATTTGGTGGTTCACTGCCATAAACAAACTGTACAACAGAAGGAATAAGCTGTTGCAAAAATAGTAAAATCCCAAGATTGGAGGAAGTCCCTGGTCAGCCTCAGCAAGAAGCTGAGATCTCTCATAAAATCCTCCAAAGCCAGTTATGAAAATAAAATCACCACTGATTCCAAAGACAATCACAAAGCATTCTGCAGCTATGTCAAGAATCTCAATGGCAACACTCAGATCTTCTCTGAGCTACAGCAAAATGGCACTAAATATACAGAACCAACTGATATTGCCAACATCCTGGCAGATAGGTTCAGTGCTAACTTTACCCCCATCTCACCTTCCAAAGGGCCCATCTTTATACTGGAAGAATGCAAAGCCCCTGTAATCATGGATGAACAAGTGAAGAGAACACTCTCTAAAGCCAAGAATATAGCATCCATGGGACCAGACAACATCCCAGGCTGCGTACTGCATGAACTACAGAATGAACTGTCACCCCACCAATCATAGCCTCACCTCAGGCTATGTGCCTACTTAATGGAGCACAGCCGCAGTTATTGCACTCCACAAAGGGGGTGCCACCATGGACCCTGGAAACTACTGCCCCATTAGCCTGACGAGCCTGGTCTGCAAGGCCATGGAATGTATCATCTTGGCGCTTATAAACAAAGACATATGTAACCTCCAAACCCTGGACCCCACTCAATTTGGGTTTGTAAAATGTAGATCATATCTACTAAACCTGACTGACTTTTTTGAAGCAGTCACTAGAGCTGTAAATGAGGGCAAGGTAGTGCACATAGCCTATCTTGACCTCGCCAAGGCTTTCAATGCCATCCCCCACTTGGGAATTATAGATAAACTCTCTAAACTGGGCAGAAATCCCTATGTCACAAGATGGGTGGCCAACTGGCTCTCTGACAGAACCCACACAGTAAATGTAGCCGACTCCAAGTCCAACATCAGACCAGTGATGAGTGGAGTACAACAGCAGGGGTTGGTCCTGGGTCCTCTCCTGTTCAGCATCTACTTCTCTGAAGTGCAGGCCAACACAGAAGGTCTTTCGCTAGCAAAGTTCACAGATGACTGAAAACTGGGAGCCATAACAGAATCATCTAATGATGTAGACATTCTATAAAAGGGCATCACAGAGACAGATGCTTGGTGTCAAAATCATGGCCTCAAGCTCAATGTCAAGAAGTGCATTGTCATCGCCTTTGGGAAAAACTCAGTACCCATGAACTACCACATGGGCAGTAGCTCACTGAAAGTGTGATAAGAGACCTTGGGACACAGGTGGACAGTAGTCTCTCCTTTGATAACCACATCGCTACAGTAGTCAGGAAATCCTTCTACATGGCACACCTCATCACAAAAGGGTTTTCCTCTAGAAAAAAGGATGTCATTGTTCCTCTCTACTTATCCCTTATCAGACCCATTATAGAGTACAATGTCCCATTTGGCATGTATCTCACAAGACACCTACAACAATTGGAAAGGCCACAGAAATAACTCACTAAGAGGATTACTGGCCTCAAACTGATGCCATAAGCAAACCATCTCAAAAAAACTCCAGCTCTACTCCGTCGCATATCGCCTACTCAGAGGTGATCTCTGCCTAACATACAAAGCTATGTCAAACCCAGAGCTGTTGGACATGCTACACTTAAAAAAATCCCAATCTCTCTGAACCACATGCTCCAGGGACCTAAACCTTGTCACCACATTAAACAGAACAAGGTGGAAGGATAGATTCCTGTCTCAGAGACTTCCCATACTCTGGAATAAACTACCCATTCATGTCAAGCAAAGCTCCTCATTGGCCCTCTTTAAGAAAAATATTGACAACTGGATGGGAAATAGAAAGTTCACTCTGGTGATCACTTCTGCAGCACTGCTTGACAGGGGCACAGGAAAATAATTTTCTTGCATGGCGAAAGCCAGGGAACCTTTTTGGCTAGGCTTATATAGGCCCTAGGGCCGATAGCCTAGTATCTACCTATGAACCTATGAAGCCATAAATCTGGAATTCTCTTCCTACCAGATATCAGATTGCAAAACAGCAGTCTCATTTTTAAAACCCAATTAAAACCGCACCTCAATCTCATCTGGCAATGTACCTGTACTGACCATGGCTAGCCCTACTACCACCATTTAGGTAAATCTTCCTCTGGCACTACTCAAAGGTCAAACACTTAGAAAAAAAACTACCATAATGAATTGTATTTTTAAATGTATGTATATAACTGTATATATTACTGCACTTTCTTACTCAAATACATTATATTTTCTGTTTTACTACTGTACAATCTATATTGTACACTTCTGTAACTGTAACTTCTCATCGTACTATGCTATGATATATTATTGTTTGCTCTATTAATTTGTACTCATCTCTAACTTTTGTATTTTTATCATATATGTGGAGCATTTGTATTTTTTATGATTGTCATGTATGGGGAGCTTTTGTCCCTGGGTGTCTGCTGAAAATGGGCACCTGATTGCCCAGCCAGGCCAACCCGGTAATCAAATATAAAATAAAATAAAATAAAATTAGGTTAACATGACTTTATGTTTTCCCATCATGCACTTGATAATTCTCCTGGATATAAATGTGTACAAGCTAGAATGGTAAGTAGTTTCTGTAGTGCCAATACAAAATTTATATCAGATCATTATCTTTTAAGGAAATTTAGCATTTGAGGTAGTCAACACTGTAATGGTTAGGAGTCCAGAAGAAAGGCTTGAGCCCCATCAGGTGCTATAATATTTGTAATGAGTTACTTAAGAAAAGTGAAGTCTGACGGAGGTTAGTGACCTTCAAGGTTTAAACAATTTAATTGCTGAATGGCTAAAAATGCTTCAAAAATGACATGCATTCTGTTGCAAAGAGTGCATAATATTGCAATATCATGTAAATATGTTCAGTAATCGATAAGCATTACTGTACATCAAGAAATGAAACAGGCATCAAAAGGAACTATTTTTTTTTACATTCCAAGGCTAATATTCATCATTTTATATACAAGAATGTGTTTTTTTATTTTATTTTACATTTGTTTACTGGGTAAGTAATGTGGTCCATATAATAAGAGATGAGTTTTCCCTTTCACCTGTGTCAGGTGAAGCAGGTAGAATTCAGCAGCTTGATAGAAGCAGTATTATAGGTGTAATACTGATTTGCTGTCATAACTGTAGACAGTGGAATAACGAGTAAGACTATGAAAGTAACCCTGTAGATAGTTAGATGATGTTACTATGCCTATGGGGATCTAGTGAAATTCTAGGAATACACTGTAATAGAAATAAAATAGTATGTGTATACTGAATAGGACAAACTATCGGTTCAGAAATTGCAGCATTTATTAAGTTCTGTAGGTGAGATCTGAGCTTCTTTTTGAATAGCATCATATTATCTGTTTATTTAATATGCTATGGTATCAAATTCTAGTGGAAGAGAGCTAGTTTAGAGAATGCTTTCCTCAGTAGATGGGATCGAGCCAACAGCAGACACTCATTATTATAGAATCAATAAGGTTGTTCTTGTGGAATAGTTTTTTTTTTTTTTTTTTTAAGGTGGGGCATTATCTTTCACACAGTAGTCGATATGTGAGAGTACTGAATAAAAGTGCCATTTGCATTTAGATAAGGAAGCAAAGTGATTCTCCTTTTGATCAGTTAGATGTATGAATCTGAGAAGTTTTAAAAACAAGGATTGATAGTTGTTTTGAACTGGAGGTATGATTACCAAATCGAATCATTTTACTTTATCTTTAAAGTATGGGGTTGTGCTAAAGGCAAGAGAGTCTCTTCATGGGTCTATATCACTTTGTTGAATGGCAGATCATCACACTGCTATTTGTCGAACCTCAAACCCCTAATTACCAAAGTCTCTAATCACCAAAAGGAACTTTCCTACGGTAAATTAATGATAGGCCACCCTAGCGACCGTAAATAAAATAATAAAATTTAAAACCTACCCAGGTAGGGGGCTTCACCCCCCACACCCTAACTAAATATACCAACTCCAAAATTGTGCTATAGAGGGGAGAAGGGCAAATTCCAGATTTGACCCAGGACAAATTTTGCTGATAATTCCATTTGGTGATTAGCAGCTTCGATAATTAGGAGTTCAATGAATGGTAGTTCAATGATCTGCCATTTGATAAAGTGATATAGACCCTCTCCCCATATAAGTAGTTGATGCTGATTGCATTTTTTTATAATATTTACTTGATATATGCAGTTTCAGTGAATTTGATTAATGATACATGACCTATAATTAAGGGTGAAAAGTTACTGTGATGAAGAGTGCAAACAAAAAGTGTACTCAAATGTTATTCTGCAACAATCACCTGTGGTGTTTTCTTACACCACACCATTTGGCTTGCAAGAAATTCAAGGGCCAGACATAATTTCAAGAAAAGTACCATGAGAAACTTTAGTTGGACCACCAAGATCAAGAGCTTCAAAATATAATAGTGAGAGGGCAAAAATCCAAGCGGCAAAGACAGTATTTTCAAAAATGGCATACAAAAGACATTTCAAACGTAGAGCATGAGATAATGGAATAGCAAAATGAGATGGGTAGTAGGTACATGACAGCATGATGAGTAGTAGAGATCAGACCAGCAAACACAACAGCAGAACGAAGAGAATGAGAATAGTTAGAAAAATCAGAGATGAAAACGATGGTACCTCTGAGGTGGGAGATGTTATTTTGTCTATTAGGCCACAAAACAGTCTGAGAAACTGATTTAAAATGCCTTCTCCCATGAGAAGTGAGATGGAAAGCAAAACAAGTTACAACATTGTTTTGTTGCTTGATACTTGGATCCCATCTGTATCTTGTATATGCAGTGAACTGCTAACATATCATTATACCAGTGTTGGGATGTACTTTAATTTCCCACCTCTGTTATTGTGACAAACTGTTTTCTTTCAGGCAACAGCACTGATCATTCCTATAAATGCACACAGTGGATATGAATAACCAATTTTGTTTTGCCTAGTCCTTGTATGTCACAGTATCTTGTTTACATGTCTGTTGAGGAATGCTACATCACATATCCTGGTCATCCTTTTAGTAGGTTGTCAAGACTGTTGACATGAGGCTGTTGTAACGTATTTGACTTGGGGCTGTTGTAATGTATTGACTTCCCAGGTATGAGGTTTGTGTATATGCTGAGCAGGACATTTGCTACTCATCAGTTTTATCCATGTACTGTAGTTAGCTTTTTCTACTTCACTGCTCATGGCCCCTTTCCTTCTTCTTTCAGCAATGCAGTTTTGAAAAGTAGTAATTAGTCATAACCCAGTGTATCTGTTGTTGCCTGCCCCGTATGTTAATTTGACAACAAAATTCCCTTCCTCTCTCTATTTATTGGATGCTGACAATAAGTATCATTTTGCAAAGACTCTCATCATAAACTATTCTCCAGACTAAAAGATCTTTAATGAAATTAATACTGAATGTACAGATTTTTAGTGTTAAATTAGTGAGTTTTTACTATAATTAGTTTGATGGTCCCTTCTGGTGGAAGAAAAAGGGTTCCAGGCTATTTGCTTTGTTGCTGAAATTTAAATTCTCAGTAGCAAGTACACCCAAACATTATCTTAAACAAACCAAACTCCAAGCAGTTATATTCAGCCCCTACCTCCAGATTCACACCTGTCAGAATCATGGATCAGTAAGTAAATGTCTGTAACCAGCCTGATTGAGATGGGTATCTTGAGACAATGTAGGAATTGTCTCATGGTGTCTGATGACCATCTATTACTCACCAGCATAACACAGTGTTTGAGAGATGTATGTATATAATGTCCTTGGATGCATTAATCTCAGAAACAGTAAACTCAGACACCAGCTTTGTCACCAGTGCACCACACATCACACCTCTACAATGCCACCACACTGCACTTAATCCATTATATGCTGAGGTTCTAAAGATTAACTTGCCTAAATCTCAAATACTCCAAAACACAACACAGGCCCAAAGCGCATTTAGCAAGTTAAGCCTACCTCCTCACATAGTGCAGTGAGTCCCAAAGTCATAGAAACTGAGCCTGTATAGCAGGTATTCAGTTAAGTGCTTGTCTAGTGACAGGATCCATCAGATCATGCACGTACTAAGTCCTTAAACAACAAGCATCAGTTTGATTATCTCGTAGTTTCTGCCAGTGTTAGTGTCTTGAGGTGCATATTCCTGGACTATATGAAGAAAGAGACATTATGGAGCAGTCAGACTAGGTGTGAGTCAAACATTGAGCAGTATTCTAACTTCTCCAAAGATGAAGCTGCAAAATGAGCAAAATAATTGGCTTCCATAATTGGCTTAGTTTTTGTTGTTATTTGAAGGGGACCCAATATTTGTCAGCCTTGGAGGATATAATCATCAGACCCACACTGTTTTGCCAGGGATGCCCTATATCTGTCCCCTCTAGGGTTTGACCCTTGGCAAAAACATTGTCCATCGCAATAGTGCCTTTCTTAGGCAACCTGATAAACCTACCAACATAATGAAACAAGCAAAGGGAAATAAGAAGTTACTGATCCCTGCTAGGACCCTAAAAAAGAACCTCCACCCCTACAAGCCCTTCTCCCCTGGAAGATGTAGACATCTGTGTAGTGACAAAGACATTCCCCTGGATTCATGAATCCTCCATGTAAGACTTAATAAGTCTTACTCGGAGGCTGCAGTTAAACAGTATGATGTCAGCGTGCCATGAATATGCATGAGGGCACGCTGACTCAACCGTAAGTCTTACATGGACCGTGTAAGAAAGCAGGGGGCATGTCCGACTGCCGAGCAGTCTAAATGTCCATGCCCCTGCAAGTGTTCAAAATAAAAGCAAATAAACAAGAGCGAGTCCACTCAAATGTCCCTGCACCCAACACCTCACTGTCTGATATTGTAAACCCCCATCACAGTTCTAGAATGTATAACATAATTTTTTTTTAAATTCCCAAAATAGCTGCCTGTATTTGCGCGTGTGTGCGTGGGTGTACCCATTGTTTAGCTACAGTTAGCAATTCTGACATGGAAGAGCATAAGAAAGAATGTTTATGCAAATCATACCAAATAGCAATAGCATAATGGTAGAGTGTTCTCATAAAGAAGAGGTATTCACGGTTCGAGTCCCATCACTCCCTTTCGTATTTATTTTTTAAATCAGTATATGGAATAATACCTAACAAATATGTTTAAACATATCTAAAAAGCAGTGAAATGGCCAATGTATCAGTGAACAAAATAAATATTTTAAAGGATCCCAATATAAAATTGCCTGCAGTTAAGCAACGCTTCACCCATCGCAATAGAGTTGCCCATAGTTCAGTAGAGCTTCACCCAGCGCAATAGAGTTGCCCATAGTTTAATAGCGCTTTACTCAGCGCAATGTGTTTGCACGGACATGCGAGCTGCGCCAACCAGGGCACCATAGGGCACCGAGGAGCAATGTAGAGCAAAGTTGCTTAAATGCAGCGGCACCCCCTAGCCTGTTTGGACAGTATGAAAATAATATGAATGACAAGGTTTGAACCCAGGACTCTGTGCATCACAAGCAAAGTACAGAACCACTAAGCCATGACAACATAGGGGAAACAGCCACTGTTAACATTCATATACTTACTAATGTTAGTTTAACCATTACTAAGCAGGTCTGCAGTCAGCAGAGAATTTTACAAAACGGCCAATCACAAAAAAGTGCGGGAAATGTGGCATATTTAAGCCCCACAGGCAGGAATACATGCCATAACTGATTGTAGCTCACATCTGCAGTTAGAATGTCTGGTGTCGGAGAGGGAACATGCTTCCAAGTGCAACGTTGGGGCATTGAGGAGTCAAAATACATGGTTTGGCTCCTTGTCCACAGTCATGAGTCAAGACTCCTGCAGGGCCAGTTCCAAGGGACGGAGTACAAGGCAGAGGCTTGGAACCGGTTAGCTCATGACCTCACCAGTGTCACAGGCGTTCCTCGGACTGGTGAGCAGGTCCGTCACCACCATGCAGACCTGAAGAGATGAAAGCAGGACCGCCTGAACCAATGGATACAGGAGGTCCGTGGGATGCGGGATGCCCCACAACTGAGTATGTAGCCATGGAATGCAGTATGTAAGAATTGATAATGGAGTATGTATAACGGATAAATATGCCTCAATATCCCTTCATTTACTTTACAGTTGCAGGTGACCGTGCTGTGAATCAGCAAGCCTATGCAGATAGGCTACTAAGGTTGCATCATCAGGCAGGTTAGTGATTATTCTGCATGTATTGTTATATAAAATATGGGAGAGAGCATGAAAGAAAGTGTTGTAGTCCAATAATACTGCCATAAAATTGCCCGAATAAGTCCTCTGCATGTACTGTCAAATAAAAACGTCAGAGAGGCAGAAAAAGAGTGTAGTAACCCATTAAGAAAGGTAATATATGTCTGGAATAATATCTCTGCAGGCACTGTCATATAAAATAAGTGAGTGAGCCTGAAAAAATAGTGTTCTAGCCTATTAATAAAGGTATAATATGTCTTGAACATGTCCGCCATATACAACGTTAAAACAAATAAAGGAGTGAGCCTGTGGAAAAGTGTGTAATGTCATTAATAAAGGTCTAAAACCTGGCGTGTGTCTGTGTCACAGAGTTTGAAATGGTGTAAATAAAAATAAAATAAATAAAGTGTTGTACCCTTGCATTATACAAACAGTACTGTTTGAAAGGGTGCTGGCAACCCAGAGTTGTGCAGTCCCATATAAAGTGGGTGATGGAAGTGCTAGTAGCTGTGAAACATATAGACAGTCCACAACAGTCAGTTACTGGCTGGCATGAATAAGTAAATCTGGCACACGTGTAGCATGTTATTTTTCCCCAGAAATGTGAGTGTGTGTCAAGAAATGCAGGGTTCTGTAAAAATCGAAGTGAAAATGTCATGTGAAAACATCCCAGATATGGAGATAAGGAAATATAAATGCAATCAAGAAATATGTAGCAGTAACATCTGCATCCTGGAAAGTTAGTATGTCAGATATAGGTCAGGCATATATTGAACTAGCCAAACCCATTAGACAACCTAATGTATGGTGGCAAGTGTAATAATACATGTAGGGGATATACACTTGCAGTCACTAGGAATGTAGTGTAGACAAAAAGGTAATTATAAGATGTTAACTGAGGTTTTTTCTACACCCTACTGTATGTGCATAAACCATGCAATTCCACACCTCAATGGGTATGTGTAATCTTAAATATTTGTTGGGACATATGTCCTATTGTTCTATAAATATTTGCATTCATGTTGATACATGTGCCCTGTTTAAACACCACAATCATGGTGGCCTGTTGCTACCAAACATCCCTGCATGCTGTTGGAATATCCACTGTGGTTCAATATATGCATGTGTTATGCTTGCTGTTCAAATGTTGAAACCTTGGTGTGTTGGGTTAATGGGAATATTACTGCATGCTGTTACAACTAATCTGGAATGCTGTTTTGCTTATGTTGTAATTAAACACACCTAATCACAGAATGTATGGGAAGGCCAGTCCCAGCGGGCCCACCTATCCCTCCTCAGTTGGCGAGTACACCTGGCACCAGCAGGTCCGGTGCCCAGCCCAGGCTCCCCTCCTCTGTTGGTCCTGTGCCACCTTCAGGTGGAAGCACTGCAGGGGATGGGGTTCACCCCCCCATGCAAGCGTGAGCAGAGAAGGGCCACCTGTCACCCATCGAAGGGTCTGGGTTGTGGTGCGTAGGGAGATCCAGTGTTCAGTCGCTGATCCCCTACGCCAGCTCGAGGCGAGAGTGGCGCAACTCATGGGTGAGCCTGCCCATCCTACACAGCCCCCAGCACAGCCACCCTCGGGGCTGTGAAGGTTCAGTGGTGACTGCCCATGGGTGGGGATCTCAGTTCCAATGTTACCATCTGTGGGCTCATGGGCTTGCGATTTCCAAACATCCGACCACGTCAATTGTGTTCACCCACCCCATGTGTCATACACCACCCCTGTATGCATCTTGTCTGTCTTGTCTGTTTACCTTCCCAACCTACCTCACCGGACATACCTACTTCCTCTACCTCACTTCCCACTCTCACCTGAAAAAAAAAAAGGGCAATCTGTACCCACAATAAAATTACACCCCATACATAGCTTCCCATTTCACACACATGTCCATTGGACATGTAAGCTGATAATTAGAATTGGCAGTACAACATACTTTGTTGTCCTCACCCCTCTCCCAGGGGTGGAAGGTTTCAAATTTCACTCCAAATTCATTGCATATGCACAGCTGTTGCTGATAAAGAAATGGGCAGCTATGGACCTTCCCTACACCCGTCCTGCACATCCCAAGCTTGTTTACCTACTGTCTGTCCCTCTTTGTGCCCCCTTTTTCACCACTTTCCTATCTCCCCATTTTCTTTTCTTTAAAAGAAATTAGTGCGGGGGTTAGCGGGAGTAAGCACTTTTAAGCGGTAGTAAGCGGGTTTAAGCGAGTGTGCGCATGTGTGCGCTTAGCTAAGCGTCACTAAGCATCACGCAAACCCGCACAAACCCGCTTACAACTGCTTAAAAGTGCCTTAGTCATTCTATGGCAGGGCCCTTGTTCTGCTGAGCAGCAAAAGAAAAAACCTCTGCCAGTCTCGAACCCCAGACCATTGACTGCATGAATTACCACTAAGCCACAGCAGATATGCAAATAACTTGGTTCTGAAATAAATATATCATGCATTACAATGAGGGAATGTAAATGGAAATTAGGAATGGTATAACACAAATCCTTTTCTGTGGGTCTTTACCAGCAGTGGTTGTGGAATTGCATGACATGACTGTGAAAGGAGAACTAGCCATCCTAGCAGGGAATAATGTTACAGTAGCACCTTACAAACACCACACAGTATCAGACCAGGATAAATACTGGCCACAGGAATACAGTGCAATAACCACATTTGTATGGCAGTTAATTGTGTAAGTGAGAAAAAAGTACATACTCCCATGTATCCTGTGGTAGCATTTGGAGGGGTGTGTACATGTCTACACTGAGATGTGTGTACTGGAAGCAGCAACATTCAGGTTTGAGTATAACATGCATATAACTGGCTACAACCCTAGCATCAGATAAGAGACATATACCAACCTTCAAACTAATACAACTGTGTCCAGAGCAAACAAGCATGGGCCCCACCTTGGAAATCTGAAAGGGCTGTGCCTACCTAACCTAGCATTTTATAGCAGTGGACTGCAATCACAGTGAGTAATGCAATCACCAAACAGCAGGCTGCATGCAATTAATGAATGCTGGGCAGCAATTGGTGCAGAGGCTGTCACATGCACAGGTGCAGATACCTAGAAAACCAGGCTGTACCTGCAGTCCACACATGCAATTATATCATTGCAGGTGCTGTGAGATAGAGAGTGAGAGAGAGAGAGAGAGAGAGAGAGACAGACACAGACACAGACTGAGACAGAGACAGAACAGAGTGAGAAACTGAGACAGAAAGTTAAATAGTGGGCGAAAACCCAAAGCAAACCACCAATAAAAAAAACTACAAAACTGTAACACACAGAGCAGGGAAATACAAAGGTAAGGTATGTAACTCACATGTATGTGTTGGCATGTTGTAGATGTTCCTGAAGAGTACTCTACTCACTGCAAATCATTCATGTGTGGCAGCAGTATGTATCTATCTGTATCTGCACATGTGCATAGGGCAAGGGACATACTGCAACTGTTAGTAAAGGGTGGACAGATATCTGTCAGTGAAGGTTGATATGTGCATATATCCATGTAGGTCACAGTGTGTGGCCTAGAAAACAGCATGCAGTGCTCAGGAGCAGCCTTAGGTCAACTGGTGCCTAGGCAAAAGGGCTCCATGGAACCCCCTACCACTTTTCCTGGTGCCCCCATCCCTGTCTTACTACACCACATAAATAGTGAAAAAGCACCCCTGCTAGAGCGGTGCCCTAGGTGGCCACTCAGTTGGCCTATGCCTAAGGCCAACTATGGTAGTGTTGATATATGTCATGTGGTGGTTAAATGCTGTGGGACAGATTTGTCAGATCTGCTGTGTTACAGCCAGTGAGGCCTGCTAATGCTACAAGGGCTGAGGACACCCACATGCTTTCTGCACAACACTTTGCAATTTAATCACCTACCTGTACATCCCACAACTGTTGCATAAGTGATATCCCCACCATGAAAGGTGGACTGTACATGTGCCTATATGTGATACTGCAGTGCCATTCCACCTTCCCTAAACAGTGTACCCATTAAACTACCACATAGGTAGAGATCTATCTAACAGTGAAGGGGTGATAAGGGAACATGGGACATAGGTGGACATTAGCCTCCGCTTTGATGAAGACAGTGCCACACTACACCTGTAATCTGTCTGTGTGGTATGTGTCATGACAACAGGTGTGTCATCTATGGAAGTGTAGGGTAGAGTTCCTCTCTACTCATCACAATGCCCTGTGTGGTATGTACTTCACATGACAACTACACCAGGTGAACAGGCCACAGACAGACCTCCCAAAGGGTAATACTGGCCACAAATAGATGCCCTATGCAGAATGACTCACAAAACCACAAATACACTGTATTGCATACTGGCCACACAGAGGTGACCTCTGCCGGACATACAGAGGTATGTCACACCCATAGCTGGGTGACAACCACCATGGCAACATATCACAATCCTACTGGGATACACGCTTTAGGGCCCTAAACCTTGTCAGCTCACTAAACAGCACATGCTGGAGGGATAGGTTCCCATCTCAGAGATATGACATACACTGGAATAGACCACATAGCAATAGCAATTAAGGCTCCTCCTTAGCAGTTGTTATAAATACCCCTGAAGATTGTGTGGGAGATTGGTAATACACCCCAGGAAACACCTCTGTGGTTCAGGATGGCAGGGGCAAGTGAAATAAAAGTACATGTGTGTCAAAGGCCAGGGTAGCATATGGCTAGGCTGCCGTAGGCCCTAGGGCCAATAGCATATTACCTACCTATGACACTATGCACTCACACATGTACTTAATACAATAGCTGCTATGTGAGATTGAATACGTGTAATGCTGAATGTGTGCAAGGTCTGTAAAGGTGTGATAGCTTAGTGTGATGTTGTATATGACATGGTAGTGCCTATCCTGGCTGGGAGGACAGCAACTGATGTGTAATGTACTGTTAGGCAGACATAGTAGTACGGCATATGATGTGACATAGTTCTCTGTTGACGAATGTGGTATTTCATTGTAGGCTAAAGCAATACATGTATGCTTAGTGAGTGGTACTGCTGGTGTATCCATCACCAGTATGAACTGTAGTACTACCTGAAGCAGTAGGCCTAAACACCACAGTATGGTGTGTGTTCACATTGCTTGGAAACACTGTCATGTGTGTTTCCTGTAGTCTGCACAGAGGACAGAATGCAGGCATAAGGGTGTGTAAGTAGTGGCACACAGTACCATATGGTACACAGGTAATGCTCATCTGTTTTGGCATACAGTGGTGCATTGTATGTTTGCCTGATGTCTGTGTGATTATGCCTGTACAGTGGCTGCAATCATATGTGTGTTACAGAGTAAACGTGTGTATCCAGCAACATATATAGTCTGTTACAGCAGTATGCCACCTATAGTAACAACTGTACACATCTGTTAGGCAGGGCTATGGCATCAATGACTAGGGTGGTTGATTGGTACTACTGTACCTGTACTTTACATCCATTGCAATGGATGACATCTCTGTTCGTGCATTGGTGTGATATACACCCTTGTCTTAAGGTTGTGCAATGTGTCACAAACAGTGTGTCGGGGACTGTTGTATAGTGGTGTGATATAAAGAGTCTGCCAGGCAGTGTTAGTTAGTTGTGGCCTGAGAACCAATAAGTGGTATTGAACATGTGCAACCTCTGACAGACAATAGGATGGTATATATGTCAGTAAAGTGATATCTGTGGGTAAAGGTGTAAAGTGTGCCACAGGACACTCTCACACATATTGCTCATATCTTTTTCAGCCAGATGGCCCACCAACGCAACCCAGCATACACAGTGGATGAGGAAGAGGTGATACTTGAAAGCCTATTGCAGCAGTACATAATGCTGCTCTCCAGAAGCAGCCAGCACCAGCAGGAGCGTACTGCACTGTGGCAGGAACTTGTTCGTCGGGTAAATGACATAGGCATGCATAACCGGACATATGAGCAGGTACACCATGACTGCAGTGATTTAATTTGACAAGTGCGGTGGCATGCGTCTGATATCCAAAGACAGCAGCTTGCCATAGGTGGTGGGGTGGCCATTCATCCCCCCCTCACCAGAGTGAAGGAGCTGCTCCTAAGTGTGGTGGCTCCTGGACAACAGCTACATCAACCTCTGACATGTGTTGTAATGGAGGCCAGAGCCACCCAGCACATCATCCACCTGGAGAAAGTAGGTAACATGCCCTATCTGTAGACTACAATTAACTGTATTGATAGATTATGTATATGTGAGATGTGTACTGTGAGTTTAGCAGTTCCGCTGCCTAGTGTTGTGCAATATGGATAGTTTGAATAATATCCCTACACCTGTGACTGTTGACTGTAGTTGTACTGCAGTTTAGCATACCCACTGTAGCAATGCCACAGTTGTGGCCAGTGAAGAACTCTCTCATATTCTTGTAGATCCCTCTGGTGTGACGGCAGGGCAGCCAATCCATGCTGGTGAGTGTGTTATACTTGCAATGTTGGTAATGAAATAAGCATGTCATAGGTGAGGTGTAGGCCATGTACACTTAACACACCTACACATAATGCATGCCATGCATGTTTGCTGTGAGACATTGCACAGCTCAGTAATGTCAGTAGCTGACTCAATGGCATGCAATACACAGAGCATGACACACAGTTGTGGCAACCCCGTACTGCACATTGGATTGGCATAGTTGCAAAACCTGTACACAACATAACACATTTATCACATGCAGTACACAAAGTCATGCTAAATATGGCATAACCACACACCCGCTGTAAGGTCACACTTCAGTATCCCACATGTCATCCACACACACATGATGTACCTCACAGGTAGAGGCCTATCATGGGGCTGTGCAACACTATTCAACACATAACACAGTCATGTTAGGCAATGCTCCCTATCGGGCACCTCATACACCCATGTACAAAGTGGCTGTGTAATAGTGAACATAGCCATGGCACTGCAGTGCAGGTACAGCATGCTTGGTGGTGGTCTGTCACACAGTAGTAGCCATGAGTGACCACAAGATGCATGATGATGATGATGACACATACTACTACACCCCATCTGGTTACAGTGACCACAGTACTACATATAGCAGTCTTTGCTGTGCACCTCATTGTTCTGTGTGTGCAAACCTATGCACCTATACACACTATGCATAGCATGTTGTGTGTGTGCTTACATATGCTAGTATACACATTTTGCACAGCAGTCGCCATCTGTACAAAGAATCACATATATGTCCTGGAATGCTATTGGGTGTATAGGCCACATGATACACATTGGGTATGTGTGGTGTTTAATGTTGCAGTCATGTAGCATGCCATGTCATGGCTGGCACCGACATATCTGCAATATGTCCCACACTCACCATAACCACTGTACAATGTCCATGTCAAGCATTGGGATTCCTTCATGTCTACATGCACCACTCATCCCATGTCTGTACATTGCATGCATTTGCTACACCTGTGCCCACTATTATGTGCTAAGGACACAGACACTGTAATCAGACATGGCAATCTATGTGTCACACAGATAACACATGCAGCCATGGTATGTATACCATTGAGTGATGGTGCACATGACATTGCAGAGTAGATAATACTTGCACAGCAATGTTGTGTCCATGTACACATTGTGTTCCAGGGTGTAGCCAATCACTGAACAACTACACACATGCATCAAAGCCATGTATAATGTCATTAGATATGGCTGTCTACACTTGCACAGCATGGTGTTGAGCAACACATGGTCTGCATGCTGACATGTGTGTGGTGACTACTTGCCTTGTGATACTGTCACCCAGCATCACCCACTATTGTGTATGTGTTGGATTGTGGTGTGTGTGTGTGTGTGTGTGTGTGTATGTGCTGTGGTGAGCAGTGTATTTCTGTGCATGTGTGCATGCGTTCATGTGTGCATGCGTTCATGTGTGCATGTGTGTACATGTGTGCATGCGTGCATGTGTGCATGTGTGCATTTGTTTATGTGTGCATGTGTGCATGTGTACATGTGTGCTAACATCATGTACAGATTGTAAAATGTGTTTCCTGTCTTTCTTTCACAGGTGCTGAGTTAGGGATGGCTGAATGCAGCAGGGAACCTGATGTCACCACCACTAATAGTGGAAATGATGAGACATGTATTGTGGCACAGGAAGGTCTGACAGGGTCTGTCATTGGTCCACCAACCGACAGTACACAGCGGTCAACCCCATCTATGCGCACACTCATACTGCCAATACATCCCTTGTCACCAATGGCCGTAGCTGAGGGACAGCATACAGTTGGCATTGACCAGGAGAGTGTGGTACCTATGGCACGTGCATCCCCTCACAGCAGCCATAGCTGGATTACTGGAATGGTACCACATAGGCAGATGTCCAGGAGTTCTTGGGGGAGCACCACTGGTCGTATTGCCCCTGGCAGACGTGCCCCCGAAGGTATTACAACCTCCAGTATGTTCCGGGCTGTAATGCAGGTACAGGCACGTATGGAATGGTACACCTGACAGGGACTAAGGGTGCAGAGGGCCCATTACACTGCTATCAATGACAGCATCCGTGACCTTGCCGGTGCCATCCGGAATTACACCGAGGTCATTGATAGCCGTTGGAGGGAGACATTCGATGTCCTCCACAATGTGTTAGCCATGAGCCAGGACTGTGCAGGATGGATGAGAAGCTGACGCAGACGCATGCCAGCAACAGCATCAGCTGGCAGTCATCACGGATGGACCACAGATCACAGCCGCTCCCGTAGTGGCAGTACCATTGCCTGTCCTACTAGACAATGTGCACGTGGCGCTGGTCAGTCCCAGCAGGGACATGGGTCCAGTCATCATACCTCTGCCTCTGATGATAGCATCCAGTCAGGGTTGGTACCCGATACTGCCCGTAGCACCCCTGCTAGGCACAGGTACTGTGTCCATGGCCGGAGACAGTGATCTGTATGGCCTAGCAGGTACAGTCTGTGGCTGTCCCACAACCACCTGTATATGGCAGCCACATGGTGGAATTGTGTGCATGCAGACACACACACATTTACCATACAACTAGGGCTCACACATACACACACATTACATCAATATTGGCCCATGCAGTACTGTTGTCCCTCACACACACACACACACACACACACACACACACACACACACACACACACACACACACACACAGACATGCCGATTGGATGAGTCAATGTTGGGCTCTGGCAAACCTACAACACACCTTGTGCATATGATGACATCTGTGCCACCTCCTATCATCTATCACATTGTTGAAGTAATAGGCTAACATGGTTCTGATCACAGGATGACATTATAGCAGTGTAGCAATAGTAGCAAGTTGCCAACAGGAAAGTGTACTGATATCCTGGCAGGTATATCTGAGCAGGCATTATGCATCACAGCTCTGATAGTCATTGTAGCATTGTTTACACCAGTATTAGGTCTGAGTATGTATTGTCCACACATGTGCCACTTGGCTGATGTGTACAGTGTTGCCAGCATGTGTTAGTGAGTGGACAGTATGTGTGTGATGTGTGCATTACAAATTAGCGGGTGTACATCTGTGAACATGGTGTGTGCACACTGTCTGCATGTACGTGCATAGTGGACACGTGGTATGTGCGACATACCCTGTTCTACACATTAACATCTCATGGTATCTTTTGATGGCCAGTATGCATTCTACTACAGATATGTACTAACATGGGTACACATGTGTGTATGACATGGCTTGGCACTATGCTGTGGGTGATACCACTGATATCTGTCAATGATCTGCAGTCTGGTAGTATACACCACCTCAACAGCATGACTATAACCAATTATTAGATGATGTCCTGACAAACGACTCACAGTTGTAGGGAATTCAGTAACAGTTGGATCCTTCCAGTACTATACTATAACAGTAACCAGTGGTATTGACCACCACACATTCCTGGGACCACACCTATGTGGCATATAGCCCTCTTAGGTACATGCAACCAAACTAGCGATATGTCTATCCACATCTGGAAATGCATGCATTGGCCTACACTGCATTCCCCAGATGGGACGCATATCCTACACAAGGGTATCATACAGACAGATACCTGTTGTCCAATACATGCTGTATAGCAGAACACCATCTATGGCATAGTCATCCACATTTACTATACATTCTATCCAGACAGTACCACATAGGTGGTAGCCCTGAACATGTATGTTGGGTACCAATGTGTACAGACAGACACGTGTTATGTCATCTGTCCCTTGGTATCCATATATCCGTAGGTATTGTGGGGTCCCTCGGTGTTTCACATAACACATTAGGGGCCTGCATGCATATCCACAGGGCTGGTGCACACCTATAATGACTGTCCATTATTGCCAGTTGTTGTTGTGTATGAACATGTCTGACATATACCCCAGCAATTACCCTCACTCACAGTATCTATAGTACATGTCATGGGTGTGCGTGGCAGGGATGTCCTTGGTCACGGATCACTACATTGGCCGGGCTTGACGCATACATACATATGTGACCTATGATCTGAAAAGTAGCGGCACAATCTGTCGAAGGTTACAAATGTATTCATGTGGTATGCAGACTTCACACCTATGTACTGATTGAGGTCACATGTACACAAATTTATTTGACACGCAGATACCCGATGTGTGCAATGCACATACTGTTTGAAACATATGTCATACCATAGTAAAAGCAAAACCCACACTGCATTGACCACTTGTGGTGCACACACACACACACACACACTCACTCAGCATTTGCAGGACTCAAACCCCTACCTAAATATCTTATGATACTAGAGAGATATACATTAACACAGCACGCTAAATGCATTACTGGGTGGTTTCTGTTCTCCTTGAATATTTGTAGGATGCTGACATCATCAGACTTTCTGAAGAGGGATGTACCTCTTTTAATGTGTTTTCCCAGTCTCCAAAAAGGCTACTCCTCTAAAAGGAAATCACACACATACACCCCTCCGCCGCACACACTTGGCGTTTGCAGGACTCAAACCCCTACTTAACTATGTTAAGATGCTAGAAAAATACGCATTAACACAGCTCACTATATGCATTACTAGGTGGTTGCTATTCTCCTTGAATATTTGTAAGATGCTGACATCATCAGACTTTCCAAAGAGGGATGTACCTCTTTTAATGTGTTTTCCCAGTCTCCAAAAAGGCTACTTCTCTCAAAGGAAATCACAGACATACACACAACCCACCACACACACACACACACACACACACTTGGCGTTTGCAGGACTCAAACCCCTACCTAACTATGTTATGATACTAGAGAGATATGCATTAACATGGCGCACTATATACTTTACTGGGTGGTTTCTGTTCTCCTGGTATATTTGTAGGATGATGACATCATCTGACTGGACATGGTAATGTGTGTACACATTTTTATGCAATCCCAGGAATGATCCATGTAGGTCGGCAGGTATCAACATCTTGTGCAGGACCCCGTGAGTCTCACCTTGTGTGATCTATCTGTGGACACATTAACATCCCTTCATATGTCAACACATATCTATGCACAGATTGTTGGTTTTGTGGATATGACATGTGTCTGTGATGTTGATGAAGAGCTGTTCAAAGTCTATGTGGGGCATGTGTAGCTCTGTTCCATGATGTATGTCCTGGGTGGCTGCCTTGCAGATGGTGTAGCATGCTTGGGAACCATGATCTGCACATGAACATACCACAGTTGGTAGGGTTGTGTGTTTGTCGGTTTCCAATAGCTCTGTTTATGACTTCTGCCATGATGCACTCCATGGCCTTGCAGATCAGACTTTATAGGCTTACTGGACTATACTTCCCATGGTGTGTTGTGCACCCACACATGTGGAGAGTGCCATATGTTGCTGTAACACATTCGACGGTTCCAGGTCCTGTGGAGTGGGTGAGGCTCAACAGACTATTCGGGTGCAGAGTCTGCTGTTTCTCTGTAGTGCATGCATGACATATTTTGGGAAACAATGTAATCTAATTGTTGCCATGCTTTGCTTTTGGGAGGAGCTTTTCAGCCATTCTACATGTATATCCTCTGTGGTATGATGTCAGGGACTATCGGTGGTGGGGGTGGGTATGTATATGGGACAGGATGTTGGCATTGTCAGTCAGGTACAGTTGTCCCTGACTCAGCACATATATGCATGTACATTACTATTTATTACATAGCTGAAGGACATGTCATGATTCTCAGTCTGGACACCTTCTCAGCTACTCTTTACAAAACACCGACAAACCTGAGCACTAATCCGGGTTATACTCTTTTACACACTTAACACCCTACTGATCCTTTGTGATCAGGATACAGAGTATGTCATCATAATACACTGGCATGTCCAGGGGTCAGTTTCATGTGTACTCTCCAGTCCAGTTAGTGAATATTGTGGTTATGACACAATGTCACATCTGCCTGATGTACACAGACAACACTGTCCTCCTCACATCACACTCACATATATGTGGGAGATGTAACAATATTGACATACAGGACGCTGAGCTCTCTCGTCCCATGACTGACATAGTCTATCAGGTGGTGAGGGTGACCACACACACCACATATCAGTCTCAAATAAATTGATAGTGGCAGCAAACAAACCACATTATCACACATACACATATTCGGAGGCTCTACATACACTCTGCCTAAGCAGCAGATACCTCCAAAGCAGACACACATACAACTGCTACCCCACTACAATGCCCACATGTCACACAGTTCACAACTTCAGTGTTCCACACAGTCACTGCCCTTTGGGCTAAACAACACACCTGATACACTTGTTATAGGTGACACTTAATGTCAAACACACTATAGTCCCACTCACCAGGCCAGACAAGGGAATAGTCACTTTGAGCTCTCTCTCAGGTGCCAGGATCTGCCACATAACACATGCACTCAGGTCACTCTAAAGCAAGTCCAGGACTGGCTCCATCATTGTCCATGCTGGTGCGTACAACCTCAGATGTTCCTCCCTGGACCACATGACATGAAACAGAGGAACTCTGTGATCATGTAGCCCAGCCCAGTATTACCCTGACCTTGTCTAGCATCTCACAGTTACCAAGTATGATGTCACAGTATACCAACAAACTGATCATATTAAACAGTTGGCTAACATATTGGTGTTATTCAAAGGGGATATAGTGTCTGTCACCCTGGGGTGACATGCTCGACATGCCACGTAGCTTCCATATGGACAGCTTGCACCTGTCACCCTTGGACTTTTGAACACTGGCTAGGGCAGTTGCTGCCACCATGCTGCCCTATTTCAGCAGGGCTCAAAGGACAGAATCACCTCCATACTCATTACAGAGTACACGACACTGAGGGTAATGATGTTCAACACCAGATGTATTACCCTCAAATTGCGCCCACTCAGGAATCTCCTCAGTATGGAGGATAGCAATATCTGTGCACTAACAGACACATGGTTGCGGCTCCCACATGCACACCAGCACTACCAGGTTGTATTTCGTACCATGCTTTCTGACCACATAACTCAGAATGGCCAACACAAATAGGGGGAGCATCCATATACATCACAGATACACATACCTCCGGGTTGGTAACACTGCACAATGCATCACTTCCCATACATATGCACCTAACATTGTGCAAATCTGCCTTTTGGATTGTTGCCTGCTACAGACCACACTTCCCAACTCAGCAACCTCACTCAGCTTTCCTGGGAACATTGGACCATATGAAGGTCTCCTCAAACACCATTATATTGGGGGACGTCAAATACCCACACATTGACTGTGGATAGTACTCAGGCCCCAACATCCTCGCCCAACAGTTGCTACTATTTCTAAACTCATGCTATGGCACAACCGGTCACCACACCCACAAGAGGGGACAACATATTGGACATGATCATCACCGACATGGGGACTCTATGTTTCACATCTGTGATATACCCCTCATTGGTAAGGGCAGAACATACTTTATCTCACTGGGCATCCATATCCCGTCCCCACACCTATCCTGGGTAATCTTGGTGAACTTCCCAAAAGCAAACGTCACACTCCTCCAAACCATGGTGGTATCCTTCAGAGACCCTGGGTCAGTGGTAAGTATGGCTCAGACTGCTGAATCCTTTACATACACATTCCATGGACACCTAGTGGATCGCATGGATCGTTACATCCAAAATAACAACTGGACCACTCCTCCAATGGCAGTGGACCTGCCTGGTAGATCCCAGCCATTAATATGCTTTATAATAAATGGAGGAAGCTACTACATGATAGAGCACAATCCCAGACAGGGAAGGCATCTGTGATCTGCACTAGCGGACTGCTACAATCACTCGGGTGTTTATGTCAGGCACGCTTTTAATGGACAATTGCACCAGACACATCGGACACTCACACTCACAAGGCCTTCTTCAGTTGATTCAGGTACCTGGCTGGACACTCACTGATATGCTGTGTGTTACTGCATACTGACTACACATACCCTGAACCCACTGACATTGCCATAATCCTGGCAAACAGGTTCAGTGCAGATGTGTCCCCCCATCCCCCCTAAGGTGGTACTGCCCATACCAACAGAGTGTAACCTCCCAGACATCAAGAGTAAACAGGTGAGTGCTGCCCTCCCCACAGTGGACAACACAGCATCAATGGGACCAGACGGTATCCTGGCCTGTGTCATACACAGCCTTCATGACAGATGTAACACTCACATTACATCACTGTTTGATATGAGTTACTGCAGGATATGTACCCATGGAATGGCATACAGCGATAGTGGTCCCACTCCACTGAATACTGCCACAACAGACCACAGACAATATTGGCCTAAAAGGCTAACTAGCCTGTTCTGCAAAGCTATGGAGTGTATTGTAATGGGACTCATGCACATAGACATGGGAAACCTACAGACAATGGGTCCTACACATTACAGCATTGTTGTGGGCCGATCTTGCCTGTTGGACCTGTTCATATTCTTTCAACAGTTACCAGGTCCATCAGTGTTGGGACAGTTGTCCACACAGCCTGCCTGGACCTTGTTCAACCCTTCAACACAATACTCCACTCGGCCATTATGCATAGGCTCACCAGCATCAATATCGACATATATCTGACATGATGGATTGCTACCTGGAGCAGGGATAGCACCCACATGCTCAGTGTTGCAGGTGCCACGTCTGACTATACACCAGTTAAACATGGCATCCCACAAGGCTCAGTTCTGGGACCTCTCTTGTTCAGTATATATTTGTGTGATGTACAGGCTATCACAGGAGGGATATGGCTGCCCATATTCGCAGATGACTGAAAACTGGGTGCCATAATCAGCTCTCCTGCTGGCACATGCATACTCATATAGGGTTTCACAAAGATAGGTTGACTGGTGCCTGAGCCACGACCCACATCTACATGCCATTAGTTGCATAGTCATCCCCTTTGAGGATGACAAGATGCCCACACATTACCACATAGGTTGTAATCCATTAGATACAGTAGTAGTTGTTATGGGTGTGGGGACACGACCTGTTCGTACTCTCACCTTTGACAATCCTATTGCCATAGTGGTTAGACAGTACATCTACATAGCCCACCATATCCCACATGGTTTCACATGTTGATCACGTGTGGTCATTGTGCCCCTATACTCTTCACAACCATGCTTGGTTACTATGCCATCTTTGGGATGTACCTGACCTGACATCTGCAGCAACTGTAATGGCCACAAATGTTACTCTTCGAGCAGATGTAGGGACTCACACAGGTGCCCTGCACAGTTCCGATACAGTAACTCCAGCTGTACTCAGTCACTTACCACCTACATGGATGTGTTGTGTGCCTGTAGTTGAAGGCAATATCTGACCCAGACTTACTGGGCATGCTCCACCTCAGGATATCTGACTCCCTTGCTGCTACACACTCCAGGGACATATACCTCAGCACTAATGTTAAAAGGACATGCTGGGGGGGATAGATTATTATCAGAAAGCCTCCGCTCACTCCAGAGCATAGCCCCAGTTTTGCTTAGGCAGAGCCACCCACTGACCATCTACAGGTGACATCTTGATGAGTGGATGGGTGATCGCATGTTTATCCATGGGATATCTTCTGGGTCCCTGCTAGACAGAGGCAAAATACACTGAACATGAATGGGCTATCTTGTGTGACCTACTATTCTCAGGCACAGTGCTCTGATTTGACTGGGTTGCAGTAGCCAAACACACTCTGGCTATGCTTGTGCATGCCCTAGGGCAGATAGCCTAGTATCAACCTCTGAACCTATGATAATTTTCATGATGCACAATGTTTATTGTTGATACTGTTTGCAGGTTTTTATTATCTTTGCTTTCACACTTTATATGAACTGCTTAGGTATCTGCAGAACATATTTGCTTATGGCAAGGTTCCACTATATTATATACGTGTCTGTTGTCATATAAGTGTGTGCACAGGGCAGATTGCTGTGTAGTGAGAGGTTCCTGGGTTAACTCATGCAACTGCCTGCTATGTGTGGCCCAATGCTGTACTCCAGCATGGCCTAAGTGTGTGAGCATGCCCAGTTCAGACTGTCAGTGTTCTGTTGCCTGACATTTGTCTCATGTATTCAAATGTGTGAGCATGCCCAGTGTGACCTTTCAGTATGTTGCTGTCTGAGGTCCACTACATTTGTTGATGTATGTCTACATGTCCATTATTAACATTTATACTGTGTGTGTTGAAAGTCAGATTCTATTCTTACTGCAGGACTCACCTTTGTGTCATAACTCGACAGGGATTATGCTGTGCCTGCAGGTTTTCCGTGAAATACTTTGCATAGACTTATCAACATTTCTTCATAGAGACTAACCACTGCACTACTGTTATGGTTTAGTGGTTCAGTACTATGACTATAGTGCACAGTATCCTGGGTTCGACGCCCATTACCACTTATATTTTCATACTGAGCAAACCAGACTGCTTAGGGGCCAGTAGAGCAAATATGAGCATGTTGACTTTTGTTCAGCTATGTCCTACCTAGACCCAGCCTGTCCAACATTGCTCAATATTAATCATCATTCCGGACATTGGCCAATATTACTCTACATTTACCACATTTGTAGTAGTTGGTGTGTGCGATTTTGTTTACATTGATTTCATGATGGTAAATGCTGTTTAGCACTGCTTTGTATTGCTTAACACATAGCAATCATGCCTCAGGTGTTGATGCAGGGCTGCCTATGTCGGATGCACATACTGCACTCCCTATACATGTTTGAAAGCAGTTAGTGTCAATGTAGGAATCCCTTTTACTATATGTGCGTAAAGAGAGAGGTATAATTTCCAGAGTTCCTACTGAGCCAGTGTATGTGCTATGCATTGCCTCTTTGCCAAGGCCAAAGCATACTGGGCATGCCTCCTTCTGCCTACTGGGGCAGGCTCAGGTTGTTCCTCCTCCGAGTCATGCTCTGCCTGTGATGGCCTTGGCAATGGTGGGGGGCTGTTTGGCCCAGGCCTATGCTGGTCCTGATGCAGCTGATTTCACAGGATCATATTATGTAGCATAGCACATATCATGACAGTTTGAGTACATGTAGTTGGTGAGTACTGCAAGGCTCCACCAGATGTATCCAGGCACCGGAACTGTGACTTGAGCAGCCCAAACACACGCTCGATTACATTTTGTGTTTGTGCGTGCGCCTCATTATGACGTTCCTGTTCAGGTGTGTGTGCATTTCTGATGGGTGTCATTAGTTGCAGCTCCAGTGCATAGCCAGCATCCCCCACTAGGTGACCATGTGGGATGTCCCCATTGGCAAATGTCTGGTACAGCTGCATCAGATGCCAGATATGGGAATCATGGTAGCTTCCAGGGCAGCCAGCACACACATTCAGTATTATGCCCTGGGCACCACACACGACCTGGCAGTTGATGGAGGGGAAGCCCTTGCGGTTGTAGTAGACCTTACCCTGCTCACCGGTTGGTGCTTTGATGCATATGTGCGTGCAGTCTATTGCACCCACTACCTCAGAGTATTCCGCTATTTGCTGAAAGAGATGCATATTGCTGGCCAATACCTCACGGGAATTGGGGAAATATACATGATCACCGACATGTGCTGCCATGGCATCCAGGAACTGGTACAGTACCCTGGATGCTGATACCCGTGATATCCCCATCTTATCACCAGTTGGTCTCTGGAAGGTACCTGTTGCTAATATTCTTAGGCCAACACATTCCTTAGTTTCCACTGGGATGGGTTCCCCTCTATTGGTTCTGTATGTGAGGCGTGGCCTGCACAGCTCAACAATTTGCTGCAAGAGATCTCTGTCCACTCTATAGCACTCCACTATCTACAGCTCATGTAGCCCCTGGTAGGTAACCCTGGGCCTGTACACTCTTCTCCGTCTCTTCACTGTGGGTTGTACAGCAGCATTTGGATTATCACCACCTTCAGCATGTTGCATATGTCACCTTATAACAGCAATGGCAGCACCTAGCATTTTTTGTCTCAGTGAAGCCTTTTCAGTTTTCACTTCTGTTAGCTTACTGAAGTGTTGCAGTGTCTCTTGAGAGAAACATAATGGACTGTTGTTTGCAGAGTTTTAAGTGCTGGGGTGGGCTAGGCTAGTGTTCTGCCTGGGTAATTGCCTGATTCTGATTGTTTTCACCTGATCGTACTCCCTGGTAACTTCCACTATTTGGTGTGCTTCCTTTTTCCTTACTGTTTCCTCGGGGGGGGGGGGGCGCGCACACAAGCGCAAACACGTGCACAGCAGCTAACACAAGCGCACACATGCTTACACGGACTAAAGCTTGCTTATTTATTTATTTTATTTTTATTTTACATTTGTTGACCGGGCTAGTCTAGCTGGATACATTTCCATTTTCAGTAGAGGCCCGGGGAGAAAAGCTCCACATAAAATTGAACACAAAATGTTACAATAGACAAGCAAATGGACAAAATCATCATAGATGAATAGACAAATAAAAAATATAGTAGCAATAACAGATATATACAAAGAGAGGATCATATTTATAAAAATAACATTAAGTAGTTGAAATAACATCAAGAACAAGGCACAAAACAGAGAGCAAAATTGATTAATAATGTTATAAAGAACTAATCTTAGTAACAGAAGGAGAAAGAGAAGCAATAAAATAGGAGAGGAGGAAGGGAAGCAATATAAGAAAAGAGAAGGAAAGTAGTGACAGATTAGCTTAGAGGTAAGATGAAACAGAATACTCTAAAAGGAGGTAGACTGAAGCAGAATACAGTAAGAGAGAGGGAAAGTAAAGCAGTAGGAAAGTGCAGAGTGGTAGGAAAGCAGAGGAGGTGAAGGATTAGTCAGGTTTTGAGCAGGAACAGAGCCAGTGGCTTTGGAAGTAATCTTTGATTTTGTGTTTAAAGAGAGGCAGAGATGTAGTAAGTGTTATGTCGCTAGGAAGCAGATTCCAGTTCCTTCCTACAGTATTATTAAAGAGAGAGTCACCAGCGGAATTATAAGTCTTTGTTATGGTAGCCATAAGTTTACTGGATGAGCAAGGGAGTTTAGGTTGTTATAAGGGATTAAAAGTTTAGAAAGAATTGGGGTTTTGTTTGGTTGGTATAAGATTTTATGGGCAATAGTGAGTTGAGGGATTAACAGAAGGTTTTGTAGTTCAAGCCAGCCTAGAAGTTTCAGGTTAATACAGTGATGAGTTCTAAAGGTTACTAGTGGCAAAGCGGGCAATGTTGTTGTAACAAGTAGCCAGTTTGTTAAGGTTGGATTTCTTAAGGTTAGTATAAATTGGTGAGGCATAAAGAAGAGTAGACAAAAGATGAGAGTGGGCAATCTTGGCTCTGGATGATGATGTTAGGAAAGGTTTAATTCTATATAGGCTTCCTATTTTCTATTGACTGTTTTAATGGTGTTGTTGATATGCTGGTCAAAGGAGAGGTTGTTATCAATTGTTATTCCTAGTAATTTTGTAGTTGGATCAGGAGCAATGAGAGTGGCATTATTTGAGGAGATGGTGAAGTTCAAGGGGGTGGACCTAGTGCTAGGAGAGAAAAGGAGAAGTTTAGTTTTTTTGGCATTGAGGAGGAGGTTGCGTCTGGTGAACCAAGTTTCTACAGTGTTGAAGACATTTTGAGTAATAGAAGAAAGTTCATTAGGAGATGAAGCAGAGCAGATAAGGGTGGAGTCATCTGCATATTGAATGCAGGTAGATTGAGGAATTGCTAAGTGAAGATCATTGATGAACAGGGAGAAGAGAAGAGGTCCTAGAATGGAGCCCTGAGGTACACCGATGGAAACGGGTGTAAGTGAGGAAATTTGGTTTTCCCAACGAACTGCTTGCTGTCTATTGCCAAGGTAGGATGTAAACCAGTTAATGGCAAGATTATCAAAGGAGAGGGATGTAAGAGTGTTAATTAAAATGGAGTGGTTGACCATATGAAAGCTTTAGAGAGGTCAATGAAGAGAGCAGAAGAGAGAAGGTTGTCGCTATGGTTCCTGTTGATAGTATCTACAAATGATAGGAGAGCAGTGGTAGTACTGTGATGTGGTCTGAAACCATGTTGACAGTTTGCTATTATGTTGTTTTGAGAGAGATGCTGTAAAAGTTGTTGGTGAATACATTTTTCCATTATTTTGCTAAGGGAGAAAGGAGGGCAATTGGTCTATAGTTTGAGTACTCAATGGAGTTTCCACCTTTATGTAAAGGGATAATATGGGATATTTTCCAGATGTCTGGGATGGTTCCCTCTTGGATTGTCCTGTTTATAAGTATAGATACTGGATATGCAATTTCTTTGGCAGCTTTTGGAGAAAAAGTGAGGGAGCTTGTCAGCAGAAGGGGTACATGGCTTCAGTTTGTGGATAAGTCTAGAGATGAAAGATGTAGGAACAGGTTGTATTTTAAAGTTATTTGAAGGGTGTGTTTGGTGTATAGGTGGGCTGGAGTTATTAGTGCTAAGTTGTTTAGCTAGTGATAGAATTGTGTCTGTAAAAAGAGTTGAAAGCATTTGCAGTAAGGTGGGGAGTATCTGGGTTGGCATTGAGAGGGTGGGAGTTTTGGATGTTCCTGGGAGAGGAGTCTATTTATAGATGACCAAAACTGTTTGGGGTTGTTATGGTGAGTTTGTTGAAGTTTGCAGTAGTAGGTTTTTATCAGTAATTATTGCTTTTTTTGTCGAGTTCCTAAGTTGGCGGAAATGAAGAAGGTCAAGGGAATTTCTATGGTTTCTCCATTTAGCCCAGACTTTATTTCTGGAGAGAATTAGCTTTTAGTTTCTTTAGAGAGCCATGGGGCAATATTGGGTTTCATTCTGATGGTGCGTTCAGGAGCATGTTTGTTGAGAATGGATAAAAAAGTGGTGTTAAAGTATGATACTGCTTTTTCAAGGGAAGAGATTTCAGGGGCTCCAGTTGCATTTGCTGAGTTCATTTTGAAATAGGTCTATGTTAAAATTTTTAGTAGAGCGATTTTTGAATGTTAGGGGGGTTTGGGAAATCAGTTCTTTCTCTAGTAATAAAGGTTAAAGCATGATCACTTATATCATCAGGCAGGGTTCCTGCTTTGTAGGCATGTTTGATTTTGTTTATGAGTATCCAGTCTAAAATACTCTCTTTATTGTTAGGCTTGTTGATTCTAGTGGTTGAAGTGATTGTCTGGGTGAAACCATATAGGTTCATATGAGAGGAAGGATTATCTGCATTGATAGTGTTCCAGTCAATATTGATGTCACCTAGAATTATAGTTTCTTGGGGGTAAGTAGCAGATACCCAGCTGAGAAAGGGTTCTAGTATGGGTATATTGTTTCCTGGTGGTAAGTAGATGCAGATAATGTAAAGGGATTTTTGGTGTTTATTTGGAGTTTTGTTATGATGGCTTCTACTTTGCAATCTGGGGTAGGATAGGCAGGAAGAGTAGAGATATTAAGCTGATTCTTAAAAAGAATAGCTACTCCACCACCTTTACGTTTTGGTCGGTCAAGTCTTATTATGCTATATCCTTGGGGTGTGATCTCAGTGTCTTTTGTTTCTGGTTTGAGCCAAGTCTCTGAGAGGCACAGAATGTCAAATGAATGCATATTAAGGAGGGCATGTAATTGAGCTATTTTGTTTTTTATACTATGAATGTTTAGGTGTCCAATAAGGAGGGAGTCATAGATTTTAGGAGAATTAGTTTTGGGAGAGGGATAAGCTGGTCCAGGATTAGGGTGGATGTCTCCATCTTGTAATGTAAGAATATTAGGTTTAGTTAGTAAATGGTTCTTTATAAAGATTTGAAGTATTAGTTTCTTATTGGTAGGATATACATACTTAAGGTGGGAGAGTCTGTGGTATTTAGGTAAAAGATAGTTGGTGTTAAAGGTAATGTTGGAGTGTAAAATGGGAGAAGTATTTATAAGGAAGATGTGTGTTTATTGGGGTAAATGGAGTGGACAGAAAGAGGGCTTTCAAAGAAGGTAAAAAGGTATGCAGAGAACAGGATGGTAAGGAGTGGAATTATAAGTGTGGGCATAGTAGAGGAGTTGGGAGGCATAGTTAGAGAGTATTATAGTAGGAGTTAAGGAAAATACTAGAGGTGGCTAAGATAGGAGAAAGGATATAAAGCCTAATAGGAGAGGGAGGAGAGAAAGAGGGCCAGTGAGAGGTAGTAGGGGGGTGTAAAAAGGTAGCGTGCACACTGGCGCAAACATGCTTACAACTGTTTACACAGCCTTAGATATGCTTACTCTGACTTACATGCGCGCACACTCCTTAACACACACGCACACTCTCTTACTCAAGTTTACTGGCGCGCACACGCGCACATGCACGCTCAGCAAGAAACTTTGGTGTTATCCACAGCATACAACTTTGATTTCTTGACTTTCCCTGGCCTACCTGTTGACACACCTCTTTCACTATTATGTAAATGTAAGCTGACACATGACACTCTGCTCCAATGAGCTTCACTCCTTTCATACATACCCCCCTCATGATGTCACCTGTCTTTTACTCTGTTACTCCCCTTATCCTACTCCTACACTCCACTGACTCTGCTCATTTGCTATGTAAACTTGCGATTCACTATCCTAACTCTCATTTGCATAAGATTGCCTACTAATGCTTAGTTACATCTCTTAGACTGAGCTTCCCCCCTTAGCAACCTCTACTCGGTGGCCATGTTGTCTTCAGCCTGCCATTACCTTGCATTGTAAATTCATTTTAGCTATAAAATCCACATTTATGGATCTTAATTATTAATTTTCTGCTTTTTAGGGTGCAGCATGTTTGCACGGCGCTGCGCTATGGTTAAACCCCTGAGATCAGGATAAAAAAAAGTTATTTTATTTTTAATTTGCATCACATCCCATTGCCAATGGCCGTATTTTTGGCCATTGGCATGCTTCCTCCTGTGAATTCATGCTTTTTTTCCAGCTGACATGGCTCCATTTTGCTATTTGCAGAACCGTACTCAGTTATCAACTGACTACATTTCTGCAAACAACACTACTCCTACTCGGGCATGTTCGGGTTTCCTGGATCGCAAATTGACCTCATTTGCATGGCTTTCACCTGCAATTGAGGTAATTTTCATATCCCAGCCTTGTCCGTGTAGGACTAGTTTGGAGAGCTCAGTTGCATGCCCCTACCGGCTGTTCCTGGATCGCTCAGTGGACATGTTGGCTGCATGGAGTCTTACTCTACTCTAAGACTACGTGCAAGCCTTCGTGAATCCGGCCCATTGTTTACAATGATGGAGAGTACTCTGATTGTGTAGGGTTATATCACCTTCCACACATTTAGACCAGCTATTGTGCAGGAAGGAAAAGAAGAGGAAATGTCTAAAATCTTCATCCAGGAGAGACTCACATCAAGGCTAGTAAAACAGCATGATGGAATAGTGCTTCATCATGTCCAAAGAATCTTAAGAAATGTCCAGTACCATATATTTTCTAGCTCTTTACAGGAACTAGAATCACTACAATCTTAACTATCCAACTAAGGACTGAGAAATCTACACCACCACTATTCCACAAGTACAGAAATTCCTGAACCTTGTCAATACAAACACCCAGGAAAAATTAATCAGAGTAGCCACTACGGGGAACAACATCTTGGATCTTTTCCTTACTAATATTTGGGCATCTTGCAGCATCCCTTCCATATCTTCATCACTTGTTATGTCTGACCATAAAGATACCGCCTTCAAAATAAAAGTGAAAGCAGAGATCCCTTCCACCAGTGCTTTTAGAAATTTCTGTAAGACATACTATGTACTCTTATGTGATACATTGGCAAGCTTCAAATCCACAACAAATCTAGTTAACTCCACTGAATACATGGAAATGTACAAGTCTACGCTGTTCCAACTTGTAAACAACTGCACAGATGCAGCTGTATCTTGTAGGAATAAGCACAGGGCAACACCAGAAACAAACCTACATGGTAGAATAATACTATAACAAATTTTACAATGAAAGGAAGAACATTTTGACCAAAAGTAAGAACAGTATTTTCCATACTGTAGGGTCCTCATCACTGAAATAAACAAACAATTCAGGAGCTTAATAAAATCTGCCAAAGCCAAGTTTGAGTCTTAAATAGATACCAAAGCCAAAGACAATCGCAAGGCCTTTTTAGTTATGTTCACAATTTCAAAAGCACAATGCAGCAATACAGTGTACTGATAGTGCACGATGTTACTTACACTGAGGTTGAAGATATAGTCAATCTATTGGCCGAGCTCTAACTTTACCCTTGTCTCCCCTACATCTGTCCCTGAAGATCTAGCTAAAACTGGTTCACCTTCAACTATCACACAGGACATAGTCATAGAAGTGCTATCAAAGGCTAAAAATTGCATTGATGAGCCTGACAATATCCCTGGATGCATCTTAAACAGCATGAAGCACAATTTAGCCACTTCCTAACAACACTAAATTTTGTAGCATAGCATATTCTTGTAGCTGTAAATATCTTTGTTCATTTTTATGTGATCTTATTCACCTGGGCTGTGTCTGTAAATGGTTCATTATGATCAGTGCACTACTGTACTAAACAAATATAAATACATAAATAAATAATAAACACTGTTCAGTCTCAGCCTCCATACAGGTTTTGTACCTAATAAATGGAGAACATTCTCCAAAATATTAGAAAAATGCATTCATTCTGAACTCCTTTCCAGTCTTTAAAATAACAGTCTCCTCTCCCTCACTCAACATGGCTTCTGATCTCACCACAGTACCACTGTATCTCTGCTCAGTTTTACCAAAATCATAAACTCTAATAGAAACATCAGCAACCTCGTATCCTCCCTCTTCTTATACAGGTCAAAAGCATTTGATGCAGTTTCTTACCAATGCTTGCTCCATGAACTATTCTTCATAGGACTCTCCCATTCATCCCTTAACTGGATCCAGAGCTATCTCGCCAACAGACACCAGGATCAAAAATGGAAACAAGAGCTCTCCTCTCTTCTATCTGTCTCTGTTGGAGTACCTCATGGATCAATTCTAGGCTCTTTCCTACTCAATATATTCACTAATGATCTTCACAAAGCTATCAATGAAGTCTCCATAATACAATATGCAGGTGATGCCACACTCATATGCACTGCACCATGTCCACCACTGCCCCAATTGATGACCCAGGACTAATGTTTCACAGTTGAGGCCAGTTAAATGACTAACAACTACTTTTAAATGCTAAAAAAAAATGAATGCTGGTTTTACCCAAATCTCTCTAAGCACATCAGCAAATGATACCTCCACTGAAACAGTTTCCAACACAATGCTTCTAAGTATTTTAATTGATGATAACTTAAAATATGGTCAACACCACTCAAACCATCAAGAAATGTCATCAAAAGCTGGGCTTCCTCTACAGGAATAAACTTTTTTTTCTCACTGACTACCTAGCAATTCTTTAGCAACAGCTTATCTTCTCCATTCACTTACCTATGCAATATCCATCCTGACTAACCTTCACTCCACCTTAAAAATAAACTAGAGGTTTGCTACAATAAAATAGCTAAGTCTGCATCCAGCTTCCCAAACTGTTTTTACCACTGCCTAGCATTAAAGCACCTAGTCTAACTCATACTACCTAATTACCTTACCTACTTCCAACTGCTTAGTGTCCACAAAATAATACTCAAACCTGACACCTGCCCATCACTACAAAACATCTTCAAACACTATTTCCTTCCTAGGAATCTTTGTTCACAGAACAAATATCTCTGTATCAGGATCAAGTTTCACAGCAGTGCAAGCAACTCACTTTGCTCAGCCTGTGCTGTTAGCACTGGAACTCCATGCCACCCAACATAAAACAAGACATTACTACATGTCTGAAACACAACGTATAACAACACCTAACTGGCTCATGGCTATGCTCATACTCCATCCTGACTAAACACACCTTTCTGTTTCGCTTCTTTTGCCAGTCTTTCTATTAATCACCCTGACTCTTATACCTTTCTTATCCCTGTATTTCTCTTTCATTCCCACTACTGCATCTCCAACTAACCTGTATCCTTAATCCTCTCCTACTTATAACCCCTCCTTATCCACCAGATCATCCTACCTATCTACTGTTATCTAATCTATCCACTATTAAAACATTTTCTACTTATGTTTTTCTTGATTTTTTCTGCTTATACCCTTCCTCCTCTTCTCTTTTCTGTTCCTGCTCTAGTGCCATCCTCCCTCATTACAGGAACACTACATAATCTCAAAAGTTTGAAATACCGAATTTCAAACCTTTGAGACCATATAGTCGAAACCCCAAACTACTGAGAGACCAGAAACGCGAATTTCAAAATCCCGACTATCGGGAGTTTGAAATTCGTGCTTCTGGTGCTGTAGTTTGGTGGAAGGGCAGGTAAGTATTTCTGTTTAACTGTGTTGGTAAGAGGTTTAGTGTGTAAGTGTATGTTGTGAGTGTGATGTGTGTGTGTGCGAGGGGGATGTAGAAGTGCGGTGGTGTATTCATGTGTTTGTCTGGGTAGTGCAACCTTGGAGTTAGAATATTTAAGTACGGGAGGTGTGGGGGCGCAGCCCCCCACATGGGATTGCAGGCCCCCCTCCTTGTCTGTAGGTTAGGTTTGTGTTTTGGGGGAAGGTGTGTGTATATGTGTGTGTGGTGTATGTTGTGTGTAGTTTTCGGTAGTTTGAGTTTCGCGGTTTTAGTTTTTTCGGTATTGTAGTGTTTTGGGTGTTTGATCTCGGGATTTTGGGCATTGGTAGAGTGAGTGTTTGGTATTTAGTAGTGGTTCCCAATATACATATACTGAAACTCTGTGCATTATCATTGCTCTTGTATCTCCAGCTATTACATGTTAGCATGTCTTTGACTTATGTACAATAATATAACTTCAAAGCACATGAAAAATGTATTTACTGTTTGTCAAAATACTACCTGCAAAGTAATGCTTAAAATGTTTAGTTTGTATGGTTGTTTATTGTAAATATGTATTTTATGTGGATGGCGCAGTGGTGTAGCTGTTAGCACTGTCGCCTCACAGCAAGAGGTTCTCCAATTCAATTTTTGGCTGGGGTGCCCCTTTGTGCAGTCTATATATCCTCCCTGCGTTCATGTGGGTTTTCTCTGAGTGCTTTGGTTTCCTTCCACATTCCAAAGACATACATGGTGGATTAAACACTTGAAAATGGCCCTAGGTGTGAGTGCATGTGAGTGGTATACCCTCTGAGGAGGTTTGGCCCTTGGGCTAGCAACCCGATCCTGTAAAACCCGTACCTGCTACAGAAACAAGTGCTGAAGGGCACTCATTGCCTGATGTGCTGAAGAGCACACAAATGAATCCAGGATGTATTTTATGTGGAGCTTTTTCCCCCAGACCTCCACTGAAAGTGGGACTTGTGCCCACTCAGACTTTCCCATTATGCAAAAGACAATAAATAACTAAATAAATAAAAATAAATAAACACCTACAGTCATCCCCATGCACTAGGATGGACCTTCCACAAACCTTTAAGCTTGACCAATCTTACATGCAAACAATGTCATAGAAAAACTTATCATGGAACTAAATAAGAACATAGGGAAGCTCCATACATTGGACCCATTCCAGTTTGGATTTATCAAGGGCAGGTCATGTTTACTCACCCTGGTGGACTTTTTTGAAAAGTACAACAAAACATTGGATGGAAGCAAAATACTTCACAGCACATACCTCAACCTGGCGAAAGCTTTTGATACAATCCTCCACTCAGGCATAGTAGAAAAGCTAAATAAACTGAGATTAAAGCCCTATGTCACCCGATGGATTGCCAGCTAGCTCACATATAGGACACATAAAATCAAAATAGGAGAAGTTAAGAGATCAGTCACCAATGGAGTTATTCAGGATTCTGTGTTGGGATCTCTCCTGTTTGGTATATATTTTCTGAAGTCAACCAATATGAAAAGGCTCTTTCTGACTAAGTTTGCAAATGACTGCAAGCTAGGATCAATCACTGAATCCCCAAATGACTTAGTCGTTCCATAGGTAGGATTGTCCCTAATAAACTAACTGGTGCCAAAATCATGGACTGAAACTAAATGCTGAAAATTGCATTTATTGTATCTTTTAGGAAGTTGCCTACCCCAGGGAACTATCACATTGGCAATGCACCCCTCAGAGTTGACTCAGTTGTTTGAGAATTGGAAACTTATACTGAAAGTCATCTAACTTTTTACAACCATCTTTCCATTATTCTACTAAAGTCCTTCTATATTGTACAGCTAATAAAGAAAGGGCATTGTGTCTAGATCTAGGGATGTCATTGTTCCCCTTTGCTCATTCTTCATTGGGCAATCGTTTAATATAATGCCCCTTTTGACATGTATCTGTCCAGACATGTGCAACAACTGGAATTCCCACAGAGTTACCTTACTAATATAATACAAGGCCTAAACAATTGACTCAGAGTCATTTCACTATATTCAGTATTCTACAGAGTGCTAAGAGGTGACCTGCATTTGGCATACAAGGTATTCTCCAACCCTAAACTGATGCATTTACTGCACATTAGTAAGCCTAATGGCATTAGAAATACTCAGTATAGGGACCTAAACCTCTTCTGCAACATCAACAGAATAATTTGGAGGGGTAGATTTATTTCCCAGAGGATACTGCTGTGCTGGAACAAACTTCCCATTCACATCAAGCAAAGCTCATCCCTGTCCGCATTCAAGTAAAAAAGCACAACTTGAATCTATAGATGAGAAAAAGAAAATTTTCCCAAGGACTACTCCTAGTAACACTAATAGACAGAGGCAGCTCATAAATGCTGTATCTCTCAAATTATGTATGGTATAACCCAGTTATTCTCACTATGATTATTGACCATGGAATGGATAAGCCCAATATAACACCGGGGTCTATATTAGAACATCGAAGTTTCAAAACTTCAAATGTTCTAATATCGACCCCTATTCAGCGAAAGCTGAAAACATCGAACATACAGAACAGCGAATATTTTCCTAGGGAAAAAATTTGCTGCTCCAAGATACATACACACAACACAAGCACACCAAACAAACAGCAATCCACACACATACACCTAAAATCTTACACCTAACCCTACACTAAACTATACACACACCACTAACTATCCACTTACCTTAACCCAAACCCTAACCCTAAGGTCTGTCACTATCGCACACTCACCTCACCCGCTCCCTAACCCTAACTCACCTACCCCACCCTAACCCTCATCTCCACACAATCACACACTTACCTGACCCGCGCCCAAACCCTAACTTACCTAACCCGCCCTAACCTTCATGTCCACACAATCGCACACAAACCTAAAATGCGCCCTAACCCTAACTCATCTAACCTGCCCTAACCCTCAAGTCCACACAATCGCACACATACCTAACCCACACCCTAACCCTAACTAACCTAACCCGCACTCAATCGCACACTTACCTGAACCTGACCCTTAACTTTCCACCACAGCGCTGAAAATACTGAAGCAACCAAAACGGACAACCAAATTATTTCCCTAGAAAAAAATTTGGTTTTCTGTTGCTTCGATATTTTCAGCTTTCACTGAATAGTGGTCAATATTAAAACATTCCAAGTTTTGAAACTTCAATGTTCTAATATAAACCCAACACCAAATGGGATAGACACCATAAGGAAAATTGGCTAGGCTTAAAATGGCCCACAAGGGCAGTTTTGTTAGCAAACTGTTTATCCAAACACACATTCCAAATGGTCAGCATTTTTCATTGTAGGACACTCCCTTGAATGACATGCCTTAGTGATGCCACACACTCCTGCATATATTCATAGTTATCCAACTGGGTATGTAGTACAACAACTTCACGTTTCTCAAAGTAAGGATAATACTTGCCTAATCATTAGAACAGCAAAGTAAGTCTTATTCTTTCAATTTGTTTGACATACTGAGAGTCAATGTAACTGCAGAGTAAGAAACGAAGCATGTCATAATTCAGCCATTCAAATCTCTGCTTAAGTTTTTGGTATTTCTTTTCCACTTCAATTAGCCCTCCAAAAAAAAAAAAAAAAAAAATATATATATATATATATATATATATATATATATATATATATATATATATATATATATATTATATATATCTGCCATCATCCTTCTGTAGAAACAAATCCTACACAGGGATCTTTGAATATAGCTGTCATGGAGCATATCTGTTAAACACTCCCTCACTTTGTAACTTAGACTGAAAGGGAAAAAAATAACCACTAATGTGGGCAGCTCTTTTAAATGAACATCTTATACATCCTGCTTAGTGTTCAGTGCTTTCTGCTATGGTATTTAATTAAGCCATTTCAGTGAGTATATAATAAGTTAGTCAATATAGGCTGATAATCAAGGCAGTTATTTAGCATAAGTATGAGTAGCTAGTGAAAAGATTTCTGCATCAAATCTCCAGGATCGATGGTTCTGTGCTGACATCTCATCCCTGTCTGGAGTTCTGTATGTTCTCAAGAATCTGTGCGGGATTTCTCTGGGTATTTTTGCACCCCTTCCACCTTTATCCACTAAAACAAGGTGGTTGACTGTCTAATCTATATTATTCACATATAAATATACATATTGCAGAAGATGCAGCTGAGACATAGTCATTATAAAGAAAGAGGTATAGTCTGTTAATGTACAATCAAACTAAATTGCAAGATCATCTGTGCAAACAAAACTCTTGTAGTTTAACTCAAAATACCACACTATCTTAAAAAGTTGCAGTAAATATTTTTTTTAATCAACAAACTTTACTATTGTGTTTTGTGGGTGAATGTACTCATGTTCTATGCTACGGTCATCTGAAGGTAAGTGTGGTTCTTTCTAATGTGCAAACTTTCATATAAGCTGAAAATTTCAGCATTAAAGGAAATAGTTTACTACTTAGGGTTGCAGTAGTGTTTTGTGTGTGTGTGTGTGTGTGTGTGTGTGTGTGTGTGTGTGTGTGTGTGTGTGTGTGTGTGTGCCTGTGTGTGTGTGTGTGTGTGTGTGTGTGTGTGTGTGTGTGTGTGTGTGTGTGTGTGTGTGTGTGTGTGTTCTTGCACATGAAGTGTGTGTGCATAAGAAAACTACAAAGTGTTAATCTTTTTTTCTTTCTTTGTGATTGGTATAGTTTCAAAGTGATTATTATTATTATTATTATTATTATTATTATTATTATTATTTATGAAAGTGAGCTTCAAAATGCAGAAAAAGTTATAACATGCATCACGGTTTCTGTATGTCAATGTTATGGAATATACTCTTTTAAACATACTTTATGATGCTGGGAAAAGTCTCTGAAAATAAGTTTCTCAGGTGGAACAACTTCTGCCTTCGACTGTTAAGTCTTATATCACTGTGGGATTGCTCCCCACCCCCCCAAAGCCACTGCTCTCTTCATTCACTTCCTTTCTATAAATGCACTTAACCTGGAATTTTTTCAACCTTCTTTTTACTCATCCATAATTCCATCATTCAGCAAACTCGCCTTGCCTAATGGAAAAATGTTATTTTCTACATTAACATGATATGTACATTGACAGAGAAAAAACATTCCTACTTATAGTAACAGCAGATGCAGCTCAACATAATAGTTCTTACAGAATATTTAAAACAAAATCTCAAGATATAGGCACTGTCTCTACCAACATTTACATATATTTATATATTTTGGGTCAGATATACTATTCTAACTGGTGAAAGCCACCTCACATTGCTTCAATGACCTCAACCCCAGCTTGAATCCATTATTTTCATGGACAATGGAAGGCCTATAAGCAACAGAACATTCTTACTGTGGTAAGTTGAATCAGGCCAATTCAGTTCTGCAGTTCTGGATGGCCATAGCACATTCAGTGCAGCTGGTAATGCTTTGGCTGTCTGCAGGCTTCTTACTAGGTCTACAAACCTATTCACAGGGCAACACTGGTTGTTTATGATTTAACTCTGCTTCTTCTAACCACTAAGACTCCCAATTATTCCCTTTGGCATTGGTACTGGCCTTGTGGGGTCACTGCACTCATTTTGTGACCCCTCCACTTTATCTATTTCAAGCCATCTCTAAATGGTATCTTATATAGCCTTTCTTTTATTCTGTGATATTCTGTCAATTTTTACTCAAACATCTTCCCCTAAAATAATCTTCTCAATGTTCTGAATGAGATTTCTTTCCTGAGGCAGTTCTGATAACAATTACCAGCCCCAACAGAAACTTCCTAACTCCTCATTTATGTGGTTTTGATAGTGTGGCCTTTACATGAATGGTAGACACAGAGAACTTTTTACTTTCTTTATTATGCTGAGGCCTGTAGTTCCCTCCGTGGTCTCATATCATTGATACAGTATTTTTCCTTCCCCGCTTCTATAATTCTGTCTGCATTTTGTCTCATTCAGTTTTTCAGTTATTTAAATTGGACCCTTCTATTTATCACTAAAAATGTGTTTTGTATTCTCTGGCCCTTTTGTTTGGATGTTATACTCTCTTTTGTATACGCAAATGTATCTCTAACTTGACATGGTGTAACTACCCTGCCTTTCTAAAACTGAAGTATTCCCTGGTCACTTGGAAAGATGGCAGGGTTTACTGGCTAATAAAATCTTTCAGTGGCACATTTGGTTAAAACAGATATCCTTTCTGTACTGAAGTTACATACTTCACCTTTAGTTTTTACTAGTGCGCACAATAACTAGTTTCAATGCTGGAATCATGCTTTTCTTCTACAATGACTGCTATATACACACTTTATATTTTACACTGCAAACTACTTGTACCTTTTGAACATTTGCTTGTGTGGAGAAGTACTGCACGATCATTACTATAATTGCATGTTCTGTCTAACTCTTTGCTTACAATTCCTGCCTCACTCACACTGTTGACTTCTGTCAGTCATGTCTTTGTGTCGAGATGTTCTGGAAGACAGCCTGTGTTGCCTGGGAAACTTCATGATCTTGCTCAGAAAAAGTACTTTTCATTGCACTCACTAGACTATCATTTTTGGATTTTACTTGCATATTTTAAAACACATCTTTCTTATGGCCTTCCAACAGCTGCAGTTTTGATAAAATGCAACAGAATACTTAATTTCAGTACTTTCTTGTTTTATCCTTCAGACGCTGCTTCAAGCAACAGATGCTTAACGTTTTTATTACCCTTTTCATAAGCCTGTATTTGTTGAATACTTTGCTTTATCTTAAGTGCATTCTGGATATCTTGGCTTTCCATAATACATTTCTTCTCACTTTCCCCAGCAAGAAATTTCATGTTGGCTCCAATGCAGAACACAGATAATGCAGGGTTCCTATTCATTTTGTATTCCTCCATTTTCTTTTCATCAATCCTTCCATTCTGACTTGAACTCATTACTCTGATGAGCATATTACCCCAACTGCACAAATTATCTGCTGTTTCTGTGTTTTAGCAAAAACATAAAATTCTGCTGTGTTCTCTGGTTTATAAGCTTACTTACTCTATTCCCATAGTCAACCTGTAACTCTAAGTATGGATATCTAGTAGGAACAGTTTGTTCTACAGCTTCAGTTGTAGTTTCTCCTTGATCTGCTAGTGGCATCTTCTCACTGTGTCACTTTAATAACTCAGCTAACTCTGGAGTCTCTCTCTTCCAGATCAGGTTGTTGTGAGACAAAAGTTACTACCTCAGCCACTACCAGGACAGGTACTGGATACTTACTCCCCCGGATTCATGAATCCTCCGTGTAAGACTAAATAAGTCTTACTCTGAGGTTGCAGTTGAACGTTATGATGTCAGCGTGCCATGAATATTTATGAGGGCATGTTGACTCAACAGCAAGTCTAACACGGACCGTGCAGGAAAGCAGGGGGCTTGTCCAACTGCCGAGCAGTCTAAAGGTCCACGCCCCTCCAAGTGTCCGAAATGCCAAATGTCAACACACAAGAGTGAGTCCGCTCAAATGTCCATGTACACAACACTACACTCCCTGACATTGTAAACCCCCAGCACAGTTATAAAAAGTAAAACATTTAATTTTTTTTTCTAATTCCCGCTATAGCTGCCCGTATTTGCGCGTGTGTGCGCGGGTGTGCCCATTGCTTAGCTGCAGTTAGCAATCCCGAAATGGAAGAGCATAAGAAGGAATGTTTATGCAAATTATGCCAAATAGCAATAGCGTATTGGTAGAGCATTTGCACAAAGAGGAGGCATTCACGGTTCGAGTCCCACCACTCCCTTTCCTGTTTATGTTCTAAAGTAGCATATGAAATAATTCCTGACATATATGATTAAATGTTTACTAAAAAACATTGAAATGGCCTATGTAGCAGTGAACAAAATATATATTTATAAAGGATCCTGACATATAATTGCCTGCAGTTAAGCAGCGCTTTACCCAGCACAATATAGTTGCCCGCAGTTAAGCAGCGCTTTACCCAGCGCAATAGAGTTGCCCATAGCTAAATAGCACTTTACCCAGCGCAATCGGTTTGCACGGAGGTGCGTGCCGTGCCAACCAGCGCACTGTAGGGCAACGTGGAGCAACGTTGAGCAAAGTTCCTTAAACACAGCCACACCCCCTAGCCTGTCTGGACAGTAGTAAAATAAAATGAATGACAAGGTTCGAACCCAGGACTCTGTGCACCATAATCAAAGTACTGAACCACTAAGCTATGACAGCTTAGGATAAACAGCCACTGTCAACATACATATACTTATTAATGGGAGAATAACCATTACTAAGCAGGCCTGCAGTCAGCTGAGAATTTTCAAAAATGGCCAATCACAAAAAAGTGCGGGAAATGCGGCATATTTAAGCCCCATAGGTGGGAATATTCACCATAACTGATTGTAGCTCCCATCTGCAGTTAGAATGGCTGGTGCTGAAGAGGGTACATGCTTCCAAGTGCAATGTCGGGGCATTGAGGAGTCGAAATACATGGTTTGGCTCCTTGTCCAAAGTCATGAGTCAAGACTCCTGCAGGGCCAGATCCAAGGGATGGAGTACAAGGCAGAGGCTTGCAACCAGTTAGCTCATGACCTCACCAGTGTCACAGGCATTCCTCAGAATGGTGAGCAGGTCCATCACCACCATGCAGACCTGAAGAGATGGAAGCAGGACCTCCTGAACCAATGGATAAAGGAGATCCGTGGGATGCAAGATGCCCCACAACTGAGTAGGTAACCATGGAATGCAGTATGTAAGAAATGATAATTGATTCTGCATAATGGATAGGTATGTTTCAATATTCCTTCATTTACTTCACAGCTGCAGGTGACCATGCTGCGAATCAGCAAGCCTATGCAGATAAGCTGCTAAGGCTGCGCCACCAGGCAGGTTTGTGATTATTCTGTATGTATTATTATATAAAATAGGGGAGAGAGCCTAAAAGAAAGTGTTGTAGTCCAATAATACAACCATAAAATGCCCTGAATAAGTCCTCTGCATGTACTGTTATATAAAATAAGTGAGAGAGCCAGAAACAGAGTGTAGTAACCCATTAAGAAAGGTAAAATATGTCTGGAATAATATCTCTGCAGGTACTGTCATATAAAATAAGTGAGCGAGCCTGAAAAAGAGTGTTCTAACCTATTAATAAAGGTATAATATGTCTTGAATATGTCTTCCATATGCACTGTAATATCAAATAAAGGAGTGAGCCTGTGGAAAAGTGTGTAATGTAATTAATAAAGGTATAAAACCTGGAGTGTGTCTGTGTCACTTACTTTGAAATGTTGTTGTACCCTTGCATTATGCAAATAGTACTGTTTTAATAAGTGCTGGTAACCCACAGTTAGGCAGTCCCATCTAAAGTAGGTAATGGAAGTGCTAGTAGCTGTGAAGCATATATACAGTCCTCAACAGTCAGTTACTGGCTGGCATGCATAAGTAAATCTGGCACACAAGTAGCTTGCTAATTTGTTCCCCAGAAATGTGAGTGTGCTACAAGAAATGCAGGGTTCTGTACAAATTGAACTGAAAATGTCATGTGAACACATCCAGATATGTAGATAAAAAAATATAAATAAAATCAAGAAATATGTAGCAGTAACATCTGCATCTTTGACAGTTAGTTTGTCATATATAGGTCAGGTATATAATGAACTAGCCAAACCCATTACACAACCTAATGCATGTTGGCAAGTGTAATAATACATGTAGGGGATATACACCTGCAGTCACTAGGAATGTAGTGTAGACTAAAAGTACTTATAAGGTGTTAATTGAGGTTTCTTTCTACACCCTACTGTATGTGCATAAACCATGCAATTACACACCTCAATGGGTATGTGTAATCTCAAACATTTGTCGGGACATATGTCCTATTGTTCTATAAATATCTGCATTAGCTTTGATGCATGTGCCCTGTTCAAACACCAATATCATGGTGGCCTGTTGCTACCAATCATCCCTGCAATGCTGTTGGAATGTCCACTGTCATTCAATATATGCATATGTTATGCTTGCTGTTCAACTGTTGGAACCTTGGTGTGTTGGGTTAATGGGAATATTACTGCATGCTGTTACAACCAATATGGAATGCTGTTGTTTATGTTGTAATTAAACACATCTAATCACAGAACATATAGGAAGGCCGGTCCCAGCGGACCCGCCTGTCCCTCCTCAGCTGGCGAGTGCACCTGGCACCAGCAGCTCCCCACCTCTGTTGGTCCTGTGCCACTTTCAGGTGGAAGCACTGTAGTGGATGGGGCTCACCCCCCCATGCAAGCGTGGGTAGAGATGGGCCACCTGTCACCCTTTAAAGGGTCCGGGTTGTGGTGCATAGGGAGATCCAGCGTTCAGCCGCCGATCCCCTACGCCAGCTCGATGCGAGAGTGGCGTGTCTCATGGGTGAGCCTGCCTGTCCTACGCAGCCCCCAGCACAGCCACCCACGGGGCTGTGAAGGTGCAGTGGTGATTGCCCATGGGTGGGGATCTCAGTTCCACTGTTACCATCTGTGGGCTCATGGGCTTGCGATTTCCAAACATCCATCCCCGTCAATTGTGTTCACCCACCCCATGTGTCATACACCACACCTGTATGCATCTTGTTTGCCTTGTCTGTTTACCTCCCCAACCTACTTCCCAAAACATACCTACTTCCTCTACTTCACTTCCCACTCTCACCTGAAAAAAAAAGGGCAATCTGTACCCACAAAAAAATTACGCCCCATATATAGCTGCCCATTGCACACACATGTCTGCTTGACATGTAAACTGATAATTATAATTGGCAGTACAACATACTTTGTTGTCCTCACCCCTCTCCCAGGGGTGGAAGGCTTCAAATATCACTCCAAATTTATTGCATATGCACAGCTGTTGATGGTAAAGAAATGGGCAGCTATGGACCTTCCCTACACCCGTCCTGCACATCCCGAGCTTGTTTTCCTACTGTCTTTCCCTCTTTGTGCCCCCTTTTTCACCACTTTCCTATCTCCCCATTTTCTTTTCTTTCAAAGAAATTAGAGTGGGGGTTAGCGGGAGTAAGCACTTTTAAGCAGTAGCAAGTGGGTGTAAGCGAGTGTGCGCATGTGTGTGTTTAGCTAAGCATCACTAAGCATCGCACAAACCCGCAAAAACCCATTTACAACTGCTTAAAAGTACCTTAGTCACTCTATGTCATGGCCCTTGTTCTGCTCAGCAGCAAAATAAAACACCTCTTTCAGTCTTAGACACACTAGACTGCATGAAGTACCACTAAGCCCCAGCAGATATACAAATAACTTGGTGCTGAAATAAATATATCATGCATTACAATGAGGGAATGTAAAGGGAAAATAGGAATGGCATAACACAAATCCTGTTCTGTGGGTCTTTACCAGCAGTTGTTGTGGAACTGCATGACATGACTGTGAAAAGAGAACCAGCCATTCTAGCAGGGAATAATGTTACAGTAACACCTTACAAACCCCACACAGTATCAGACCAGGATAAAGACTGGCATAGTTGAATAGGGCAGAGTCCAGACTTCACAACTGTGACTGCTTTACAGGGATGTCCCTGATTCATAAATAAATGTTAGCTGTGCCCCTCTGAATCACTCTAAAAAGTACTAACATTAGGCAGAAAAGTGGGGAATCACACTTAATGAATAATGTCAATAAGTGAGAGTAGACACTGCTTGCACGTCAGAAAAGGTGTAGTAATACATATGCTCTGATTCCCAAGAAAGTCTCAACTGAAATATGTCTGTAATATATTACAGATGTATCTCACTTATATGTACCTTTTCCTGAGGCTGTTCAAATACATACCTGAGAGTATCTGAGGCCTGGCAGAGGCAGAAACACACAAACATATCAGCATTTCTGCTGTTACACACTCTGCAAATAGCTTTGGAAGGAGTTCCACAAGCATGCCCTTATGTAAGAGTACAAACAGAAATATCACAGGATGTAGCCATGTACTGTTAGCAACCAACTGTGGCAATGCCATTGTTCCAGTGCTGAAAAGACTGGTGTGGTGCACAGACAAAGAATAATAGGCTAACCTCTGGCTACCATCTGGATATGTCCACAGGTGGGAGCTACGCAGACAGACTACTTGCCTTGATAGACTAACAGGTACACAGCAACCCTGTATATTCAACAAGATAAACCTCACACGATAATAAATAATGCTCTTTGCAGTTCTGCACCCCTACCCAAAAGTACGACATACCTGTGTATTCAGGCAAAACCAAGGGTGTAGGTAGGCATAATCAGTACTGAAATATGTCCAGTTGTCTTGAGCAGCCTGTGCTAATGTCAACACAAACAAACCACAAACTGTTCAGAAGTGAGTAACTTAATAATTACAGTATAGTAGTTCACAAACAGTGAGGAATACATTGCAATAACTACATTTGTATGGCAGTTAATTGTTTAATTCAAAAAGAAAGTACATGCTCCCATGTATCCTGTGTTAGCATTTGGAGGGGTGAGTAAAAGTCTACACTGCAAAGTGTGTACTGGAAGCAGCAACATTCAGGTTTGAGTACAACATGCATATCACTGGCTATAATAGCTTCAGATATGAGACATATACCAACCTTCTGACTGACACAACGGTGTCCAGAGCAAACAAGCATGGGCCCCACCTTGGAAAGCTGAAAGGGCTACGCCTCCCTAACCTAGCATTTTATAGCAGTGGGCTGCAATCACAGTGAGTACTGCAATTACCACACAGCAGGCTGCATGCAATTACTTAATGGTGGGCACCAATTGGTGCAGAGGATGTCACATGCACATGTGCAGATACCTAGAAAAGCAGGCTGTACCTGCTGTCCACACATGCAATAATATCATTGCAGGAACAGAGAGATAGAGAGCAAGAGCGAGAGTGAGAGAGAGAGACAGAGGCAGAGACAGAGACACAGACAAACGAGACAGAAACAGACAGAGAACCCCCCCCCCAAAAAAAAAAAAACAGTAACAACAGGCGGAGCAGAGAAATACAAAGGTAAGTTATGTAACTCATATGTGTTTGCCGGCATGTAGTAGATGTTCTTGAAGAGTACTCTACATACTGTGAATCATCCATATGTGGCAGCAGTCCGTATCTATATGTATCTGCACATGTGCATAGGGCAAGGGACATACTGCAACTGTTAGTGAAGGGTGGACATATATATGTTGTTGAAGGTTGTTATGTGCATATATCTATGTAGGTTGTAGTGTGTGGCATAGAAAACAGCATGCAGTGCTGGTATATGTCATGTGGTGGTTAAACGCTGTGGGACTGATTTGTCAGATCTGCTGTGTTATAGCCAGTGAGGCCTGCTAAAGCTACATGGGCTGAGGACACCAAAATGCATTCTGCACAACACTGTGCAATATTATTACATAACTGTATATCTCACAACTGTTGCATAATTGATATCCCCACCATGAAAGGTGGACTGTACATGTGCCTATATGTATATCTATATGTACAGCAATGGATGTTTAGATGTATGTATATATATATATATATATATATATATATATATATATATATATATATATATATATATATTAGAGAGAGAGAGACACGGGGTCATATGTACCACAACAGGTGTGTGGTGACCAAGGCATGGACTGAAGACCAGTGTCAATACTGCAGTGCCATCCCTCCTTTGCAAAACACTGTACCCATTAACTACCACATAGGTGGAAATCTATCTACCTAGACATAGTAGTATGGCATATGGTGTGACGTAGTTCCTTGTTGACGACTGCGGTGTCCCATTGTAGGCTAAAGCAATATATGTATGCTTAATGAGTGATACTGCTGGTGAATCCAACTCCCATATGAACTGTAGTACTACCTGAAGCTGTAGGCCTAAACAGCACAGTATGGTGTATGTTCACATTGCTTGGAAACACTGTCTTGTGTGTTTCCTGTAGTCTCCACAGATTACATACCTCAGGCATACGGTTTTGTAAGTAGTGGCACACAGTACTGTATGGTACACAGGTAAAGCTCATCTGGGTTGGCATACATTGGTGTGTTGTAAGTTTGTCTGATGTGTGTGTGTAATTATGCCTGTACCATGCCTGCAATCATATGTGTGTTACAGGGTATACGTGTGTATCTAGCAACATATATACACATATATACTCTGTTACAGTAGTATGCCACCTATATTAACAACTGTGCACATATGTTAGGCAGGAGTATGGCATCAACGACTAGGGTGGTTTACTGGTACTACTGTAACTGTACTTTACATTCATTGCAATGGATGACATCTTTCTTTGTGCATTAGCGTGATATATACCCCTGTGGCGAGGTTGTGCATTGTGTGACAAACAGTATGCCGGGTACTGTTGTATAGTGGTTTGATATATAGAGTGTGCCAGGCACTGTCAGTCAGTTGTGGCCTGAGCACCAATATGTGGTATTGAACATGTGTATCCTCTGACAGACAAATGGGTGGTATACATGTCAGTTAAGTGATATCTGTAGTTAAGGGTGTAGAGTGTGCCACAGGACTCGCTCACACATATTGTTCATTTCTACTTCAGGCTGATAGCCTACCAATGTAATCCTTGTTACACAGCAGCGGAGGAGCAGGAAATCCACCACAGCCTGGTGCAGCACTACTCCCTGCTGTTTTCCAGAAGCAGCCAGCACCAGCATGAGTGGACTGCACTGTGGCAAGAACTTGTTTGTCAGGTAAATGACATAGGCATGCATAACCGGACATATGAGCAGGTACGCCATCACTGCAGTGATTTTATTAGACATGTCCAGCAGCGTGCGTCTGATATCTATAGACAACAGCTTGCCACAGGTGGTGGGGTGGCCATTCACCCCCCCCACACCAGAGTGGAGGAGCTACTCCTAAGTATGGTGGCTCCCGGCCAACAACAGCAACTGCCACAGACATGTGTCGTCATGGAGGCCGGAGCCACCCAGCATGTTAACATGGAGCATGCAGGTAACATGCCCTATCTGTAGACTACAGTTACCTGTATTGTTAGATTATGCATATGTGAGATGTGTACTGTGTGTTTAGCAGTTGTGCTGCCTAGTGTTGTGCAATACTGATATTTGGAATATTATCTGTACACATGTGACTATTCACTGTTCTTCTACTGTAGTTTAGGAAACCCACAGTAGCAATGCCAAAGTTGTGGCCACTGATGAACTCTCTCATATTCTTGTAGGTCCCTATGGTGTGACAACAGGGCAGATGATCCATGCTGGTGAGTGTGTTATAACTTCAATATTGGTAATGAAATGTGCATGTCATAGGTGAGGTGTAGGCCATGTACACGTAACACACCTACACATACTGCATGCTGTGCATGTTTGCTGTAAGACGTTGCACATCTCAGTAATGTCAGTAGCTGCCTCAATCACATGCAATACACAGAGCATCAGACACACTTGTAGTAACCCTGTACTGCACATTGGATAGGCATAGTTGATACAGCTGTACACAACATAGCTCGTTTGTCATACGTAGTATACCTCAACATGCTACACATGGCGTAACCACACACCCGCTGTAAGGTCACTCTTCAGTATCCCACATGTCATCCACACAGCACACATGATATACCTGAGGGGTAGAGGCCTATCATGGGGCTGTGCAACACTCTTCAACACATAATACAGTCATGTTAGGCAATGCTTCCTATTGGGCACCTCACACACCCATGTTCAACGTGGCTGTGTAATTGTGAATGTAGCCACTGCACTGCAGTTCAGGTACAGCTTGCTAGGCGGTGGTCTGTCTCACATTAGTAGCCTTGAGGGACCACATAATGCATGATGATGATGGCTCATGGTACTACACCCCATCCAGTTACAGTGACCACAGTATTAAACATAGCAGTCATTGCTTTGCACCTCAATGTTGTGTGTGTGCAAACATATGCACCTATACACAATATGAATAGCATGTTGTGTGTGTGCAAACATATGCAACTATACACACTATGCATAGCAGTCGCCATCTGTACAAAGTGACACATATATGTCCTGGAATGCTATTGGGTGTATAGCTCACATGACACACATTGGGTATGAGTGGTGTTTAATGTTGCAGTCATGTAGTATGTCATCTCATGGCTGGCACCGACATATCTGCAATATGTCCCACACTCACCATAACCACTGTACAATGACCATGTCGAGCATAGGTATTCCATCATGTATACATGCACCACTCATCCTGTGTGTGTACATAGCATGCATGTGCTACACCTGTGCCCACTATTACCTGCTACAGACACAGACACTGTAATCAGACATGGAAATCTATGCGACACACAGATAACACATGCAGCCATGCTATGTATACCTGTGAGTGATGGTGCACAGGACATTGCAGAGCTGATAATACTTGCACAGCAATGTTGTGTCCTTGTACACATTGTGTTCCAGGGTGTAACCAAACACTGAACAACTACACACATGCATCAAAGCCATGTATACTGTTATTAACTAGGGCTGTCTACACTCGCACTGCATGGTCTTGAGCAACACATATTCTGCATGCTAACACGTGTGAGGTGACTGTTTGCCTTGTGATACTGTCACCCATCTTCAGCCACTATTGAGTATGTAAATCAAAATAGCAGGACTGAGCGAAAACAAGTGTAACACTTAAAGTTCAAAGTACTTTATTATCAATAATAAGATAAGCGCTTTCGCTGTGTAACTTCATCAGATCTTACATTCATTCTAAGATTCCACATCTTATATATACACAGGTTTTAAACAATTAATCAATCAAGTAAGTTAATTGGTATGATTATTTAAAGAAGCAGGCAGACATCAAAGACCCAGCTTAATATACAAATCTGATAAAGATAAAACCATTTAAAAACAATCTCATATATAAAGTATACATAGGAAACACATATATAAAAAGTTATATAAAAAAATATATATAAAAAACATATCAGTTAGTACATATATATTTGTAATTAAAATAGATATTAGTGTGAGAAAGATTCTATAGACAAGTATGCTTAATGTCTAACATATAAAATTTCATATATATGTATGTATAAATTAATATAGTGTCTTATAAAATAAAGTAACCACACTACATGTGGTAACTAAATCTATGACGTAATGACATGGTAGTGATATAAAAGACAATTAGTTTACAGAGAGATAGAATACCTATTTCTAGGGGGTTTATCTAATACTATTGAGTATGTGTTGGATTGCTGGTGTGTGTGTGTATCTGCTGTAGTGAGGAGTGTATTTCTGTGCATGTGTGCATGTGTGCATGTGTTCATGTGTGCATGTGTGCATGTGTGCATGTGTTCATGTGTGCATGTGTGCATGTGTTTATGTATGCATGTGTGCATGTGTTCATGTGTGCATGTGTGCATGTGTGATAACATCATATACAGATTGTAAAGTGTGTTTCCTGTCTTCCTCTCACAGGTGCTGAGGTTGGGTTCGCTAAATGCAACATGGAACCTGAAGTCACTGCCACAAATAGTGGAGATGATGATACATGTATTGTGGCACAGGCAGGTTTGACAGGGTCTGTCATTGGTCCGCCAATCGACAGTATGCAGCTTTCCACCCCATCTATGCGCACACTCATACTGCCAATACATCCCTCATCACCAATGGCCTTAGCCAAGGGACAGCATACAGTTGGCATTGACCAGGATAGTGTGGCATCCATGGCACATGCATCCCCTCACAGCAGCCATACCCGGATTCCTGGAATGGTACCACATAGGCGGATGTCCAGGGGTTCTCGTGGGAGCACTGCTGGTTGTAATACCCCTGGCAGACGTGCCCCCACAGGTCTTACAACCTCAAGTATGTTCTGGGCTGTAATGCAGGCACAGGCACATATGGAATGGTACACCAGACAGGGACTAAGGGTGCAGAGGGCCCATTACACCGCTATCAATGACAGTATCCGTGACCTTACCGGTGCAATCCATAATTACACCGAGGTCATTGATAGACGTTGGGGGGAGACATTAGATGCCTTCCACAATGTGTTTTACATGAGCCAGGACCATGCTGGACAGTTGAGATGTTGACACGGATGTATGCCAGCAACATCAACGGCTGGCAGTCGTCGCGGATGACCCACAGATCATAGCCGCTCCCGTAGTGGCAGTACCAGCCCCAGCAATGCTGGGGCTGACCTGTCAATTGACCGTCCTAGTAGACCACGTGTACGTGGCTCGTGCCAGTCCCAGCAGGAACATGGGTCCAGTTGACATACCTCTGCCTCTGATGATAGTACCCAGTCAGGCTTGGTAACCGATACTGTCCGTAGCACCCCTGCCAGGCACAGGTACCATGTCCGTGCCCAGAGACAATGATCTGTACAGCCTGGCAGGTACAGTCTTTGGCTGTCCCACAACCTCCCGTATATGGCAGCCACATGGTGGAGCTGTGTGCATGCAGACACACACACATTAACCAAGCAACTAGGGTTCACACGTACACACATACATTACATCAACATTGGCCCATGCTGTACTGTTGTCCCTCACACAAACACACACACACACACACACACATGTCGATTGGATGGGTCAATGTCAGGCTCTGGAAAACCAACAACACACCCTGTGCATATGATGAAACTTGTGCCACCTCCTGTCATCTGTAACATTGATGCAGGAACAGGATAACATGGTGCTGATGCACAGGGTGACATTATAGCAGTGTAGCAATGTTAGCATGTTGTCAACGGGAAAGTGTAATGATATCCTTGTAGGTATATCTGAGCAGGCATGATGCATCAAAGCTATGATTGTCAATGTAGTATTGTTTACACTAGTGTTAAGTCTGAGTATGTATTGTCCGCCCATGTGCCACTTGGCTGAAGTGTGTAGTGTTGCCAGCATGTGTTAGTGAGTGGACAGTACGTGTGTGATGTGTGCAGTACAGATTAGCAGGTGTACATCTGTGAACATGGTGGGGGTGCACTGTCTGCATGTACGTGCATAGTGGACATATGGGATGTGTGACATACCCTGTATTACACAGTGTTAACATCTCATAGTATCTCTCGGTGGCCAGTATGCATTCTACTACAGATATGTTCTAACATGGGTACACATGTGTGTATGACATGGTTTGACACTATGCTGTGGGTGATACTGTTACTATCTGTCAATGTTTTGCATTCTGGTAGTATTCACAACCTCAACAGCCTGACTATAACCAATCATTAGATGATGTCCTGACAACTGACACACAGATGTAGGGAACTCAGTAACAGTTGGATCCTTCTGGTACTATACTATAACAGTAACCAGTGGTATTGACCACCACCCGTTCCTGGGACCACACCTGTTTGGCATATAGCCCTCTTAGGTACATGCAAACACACTAGGGATATGTCCATCCACATCTGGAAATGCATGCATTGGCCTACAATGCATTCTCTGGATGGGACACATATCCTACACAAGGGTATCATACAGACAGATACCTGTTGTCTAACACATGATGTATAGCTCTAAGCCAACTATAGCATAGTCATCCACATTTACTATACATACTATCCTGACAGTACCACATAGGTGGTAGCCCCCAACATGTATGTCGGGTACCAATGTGTACATACAGCCAAGTGTTATGTCATCTGTCCTTTGGTATCCGCATATCCAAAGGTATTGTGAAGTCCCTCGGTGTATCACATAAGAAATTAGGGGCCTGTATGCATATCCACAAGGCTGTTGTGCACCTATAATGACTGTCCATTATTGCTAGATGTTGTTGTGTATGAACATGTCTGACATATACCCCAGCCATGTACCCTCACTCACACTAGTCTATAGTAACTGTCATGGGTGTGTGTGACACAGATGACCTTGACCACAGATCACTACAGTGGCCGGCCTTGTCACAAACATACATATGTGACCTATGATATGAGAAGCAGTGGCACAATCTGTCAAAGGTAACAAATGTATTCATGTAGTATGCAGGCTACACACCTATGTACTAATTGAGGTCACATGTACATATATTTATCTGGCACACAGATACCTGATGTGTTCAATGCACATACTGTTTTAATCCTGATATGTCATACCATAGTAAAAGCAAAACCCACACCGCATTGCCCAACAGTGTCACACACACAGCAATTGCACGATTCAAACCCTACCTAACTATGTTATGACACTAGAGACATATGCATTAACATGACACGCTACATGCTTTACTGGGGTTTTCATTTCCACTGCTATATTTGTAGGATGCTGACATCATCAGACTTGCCAAAGAGAAATATACCTCTTTTAAGGTGTTTCCCTAGTCTTCAGAAAGGCCACTCCTCTCAAAGGAAATCACACACATACACCCCACCCCCACACACACAGTCATTCAAACCCCTACCTAACTATGTTATGATACTAGAGAGACACACATTAACACAATGCGGTATATGCTTTATTGGGTGGTTTCTTTTCTCATGCTATATTTGTATGATGCTGACATCATCACACTTTCCAAAGAGGAATGTACCTCTTTTAATGTGTTTTCCCAGTCTCCACAAAGGGCACTGCTCTCAAAGGAAATCACAAACATACACCCCCCCACACACACACAGTCAGCAATTACAGGATGCAAACCCCTACCTAACTATGTTAGGATATAGAGCGATAGGCATTAACACGACATGCTATATGCTTTACTAGGTGGTGTCTTTTCTCCTGCTATATTTGTAGGATGCTGACATAATCAGACTGGACATGGTAATGTGTGTACTTTTTGTTTTATGCAATCCCAGGAATGAACAATGTGGGTCAGCAGGTGTTAACAGCTTGAACAGGACCCCACAATTCTTAGCTTGTGTGATCTATCTGTGGACAAATTGCCATTCCTTCATATGACAACACATATTTATGCACAGATTGTTGATTTTGTAGATACGACATGTGTCTGCAATGTTGATAAAGGGCTATTCGAAGTCTATGTGAGACGTGTGTAGCTCCATTCAGTGATGTATGTCCTGGGTGGCTGCCTTGCAAACAGTCTAGCATGTTTGGGAACCATGATCTGCCCATGAACATACCACAGTTGGTAAGGTTGTGTGTTTGTCAGCTTCCAATAGCTCTGTTTATGACTTCAATCATGATGGTCTCCATAGCCTTGCATATCAGACTTCATAGGCTTATTGGACTATACTTCCCATGGTCTGTTGTGCACCAACACTTGTGGGGAGTGCCATATGTTGCTGTAACTCATTCAACGGTTTCAGATCCTGTAGAGAGGGTGAGGCTCAACAGACTGTTCAGGTGCAGGGTCTGTTTGTTCTGTAGTTCACTCATGACACATATAGGGAAACAATGTAATCCAATTGATGCCATGCTTTCGGCTTTGGGGGGGAGCTGTTTACCCATTCTACATGTGATATCTCCTGGTATGATGATAGGGCCTTTTGTCAGTGGGAGGTGGGTATGTATATATGGGACTGTCTGACAGGATGTTGGCATTGTCAGTCAGGTACAGTTGGCCCTGACTCAGGACATATATGAGTTTACATTGCTATTTATGACATAGCTGAAGGAGGTGTCATGGTTCAGTCTGGACTCCTTTGCAGATAATCTTTCCAAAACACCAACAAAACTGAGCACTAAACCCTTGTTATACTCTTTTACACAACACCCTACTGATCCTTTGTGATCAGTCAACAGAGTATGTCATCATAATATCCTGGCATGTCCAAAGGTCGGTTTTGTGTGTACTCTCCAGTCCAGCTGGTGAATACTGGAATTTTGACGCAATGTTACAGCTGTCTTATGTACACAGACAACCCTCTCCTCCTCCCAACAAACTCAGATATATGTGAGAGATGCAACTATATAGACATACAGGAGGCTGAGATCTCTTGACCCATGACTAGCCCAGTCTATCAGGTGGTGAAGATAACCACACACACCACAAATCCAGTCTCACATAGACCTATAGTGACAGTAATCAAACTATAATATCACACAAAAACATACTCAGAGGCTCTAAATAAACTCTGCCTAAGCAGCAGAGACCTCCAAAGCAGACACACACACAACTGCTACCCCACAACAATACCCACATATCAGATAGTTCACAAAGTCAGTGTGCCACTCAGTCACTGCCCATAGGCCTAAACAACACACCTAATACACTTGTAATAGGTGACACTTATTGTCAGACACACTGACGTCCCACTCACCAGGCTGAACAAGGAGATGGTCACTTTGAGCTGTCTGTCGGGTGCCAGGATCTGCCACGTAACACATGCACTCAGGTCACTCCAAAGCAAGTATAGAAATGGCTCCATCATTGTCCATGCTGGTGCGAATAACCTCAGACGTTCCTCCCTGGACTACATGACAAGAGACATAGAAAAGCTCTCTGATCATGTAGCCCAGGCCAGTATGACCCTGACCTTGTGTAGCATCTTACCCTCACCAAGAATGATGTCACAGTATACAGACAAACCGATCACTTTTAACAGTTGGCTAACATATTGGTGTCATTCAAAGGTGATCCAGTGTCTGTCAGCCTGGGATGACATGCGCGACATGCCATGTAGCTTCGCTATGGACAGCTTGCACCTGTCACCCTTGGACTTTTGAATACTGGCTAAGGCTCTTGCCAGCCCCATAGTGTCTTTTTTAAGCAAGGCTCAAAAGACAAACCCACCTCCATAGATTTTACAAGGTAAAAGACACTAAGGGTAATGCTGCTCAACACCAGATGTCTTACCCTCAAAATGCGTGCACTCAGGACTCTCCTCAGTATGGAGAATGTCGATATCTGTGCAGTAACAGACACCTGGTTTAGGCTCCCGAAAGCACACCAGTACTACCAGGTTATACTTCATACCATGCTTTTTGGCCACAAGACTCAGACCGGCCAACACAAATAGGGGGATTATCCATATACATCACAGATACACACACCTCCAGGTTAGTAGCACTGCACGATGCATGGGAGACCATTCATGTGCAACTAACAGTGGGCAAAACTGCCTTTCAGTTTGTAGCCTGCTACAGACCACCCTCCCAAACCCAGGAACCCCACTCGGCTACGATCACTCATGAATTCATCTATGGTCCGCTTCTAACGGAAAATTGCACCAGACACTTAGGACAATCACAAGGCCTTCTTTAGTTATGTCAGGAACCTGGTTGGAAACTCACAGATATGCTGTGAGTTACTGCATACTGACTAAACATACCCTGAACCCACAGACATTATCAACATCCTGGCAAACAGATTCCATGCAAATGTCTCCCCCCCCCATCTCCCCTAAAGAGCAACTGTCCATCCCAACAGAGTGTAGCCTCCCTGGCATCACAAATGAAGAGGTGAGTGCTGCCCTCTCCAAAGCAGACAACACAGCATCAATGGGACCAGACGGTGTCCCGGCCTGTGTCTTACAGGAGCTTCATGACGAACGTAACCCTCACATTAAGTCACTGTTCAATATCAGAGTTACTACAGGATATGTACCCAAGGAATGGCATACAGCAGCAGTGGTCCCACTCCACAGAGGTGGTGCCACAACGGACCCCAGAGAATATCCCCCTATAAGCCTAACTAGCCTGTTCTGCAAAGCTATGGAGCATATTGTCATGGAACTCATACACATAGACATCGGGAACCTACTGATACTGGATCCTACACATTTCAGCTTTGTTGTGGGCAGATCTTGCCTCTTGAACCTGTTCGACTTCTTTAAACAGTTACCAGGTCCATAGACATAGGGAAGGTTGTCTACACAGCCTACCTGGACCTTGCAAAACCATTCAACACAATACCCCACTCGGCCATTATATATAGGCTCACCAGCTTCGATATCGACACATATGTCACAAGATGGATTGCTAACTGGATCAGGGATAGCACACACATGGTCAGTATTGAAGGTGCCATGTCTGGCTATACACCAGTTACACATGGCATCCCACAAGGCTCAGTCCTGGGACCTCTCTTGTTCAGTATATATTTATCTGACGTACAGGCTAACACAGGAGGAATATGGCTGACCATGTTCACAGATGACTGCAAACTGGGTGCCATAATCAACTCTCCAGCTGGCACAAGCATCCTCAAACAGGGTCTCACAGAAATGGATGACTGGTGCCAGATCCATGGCCTACAGCTAAATGCCATTAGATGCATAGTCATCCCCTTTGGGAATAACAACATGCCCACACATTATCACATAGGTGGTAATCCATTACGTACGGTAGGAGTTGTTAGGGATTTGGGGACATGAGTTGCTAGTACTCTCACCTTTGACAATCACATTGCCAAACTGGTTAGACAGACCTTCTATATAGCCCACCTTATCCCATAAGGTTTCACATCTAGATCAAGTGAGGTCATTGTGCCCCTATACTCATCAAGACCATGCTTGGCTACAATGCCCCATTTGGGATGTACCTTACCCGACACCTGCAGCAACTGTAATGGCCACAAAAAGTACCTCAACAAGCAGATCTAGGGATTTACACAGATGCCCTCCGCAGTTCGGATAAAGTAACTCCAGCTCTACTCAGTCGCTTACCACCTACTCGGATGCGATCTGTGCCTGTTGTTTAAAGCCATGTCCAACCCAGAATTAATGGACATGCTCCACCTCAGGATATCCAAATCCCTTGGAGCTACACACTCCAGGGACGTAAACCTCAGCACAAATGTTAATAGGACATGCTGGAGGGACAGATTCTTATCCCAGAGGCTCCACTCACTCTGGAATGAAATCCCAGTCCTGCATAGGCAGAGCCCCCCACTGACCACCTACAGGAGACATCTTGACAAGTGGATGGGTGATCGTATGTTTACCCCTGGGATATCTTCTGGGTCCCTGCTAGACAGAGGCACAATAGACTAAATGTAAATGGGCTCTCTTGTGTGACCTACTATTCATTGGCACAGTGTACTACTCTAACAGGGTTGTGAAAGCCAAACACACTCTGGCTAGGCTTATACATGCCCTAGGGCAGATAGCCTAGTATCAACCTCTGAACCTATGATAATGTTCAGGATGCACATTGTTTATTGATGATACTGATTGCAAGTTTTTTATCTTCTTTGCTTTTCCACTTTCTATGAACAACCTAAGTATCTGCAGAACATATTTGATTACGACAGGGTTCTACTATATTATATATGTGTCTGTTGTCATATAACTGTGTGCACAGGGCGGATTGCTGAATAGTGAGAGGTTCCTGGGTTAACACATGCAACTGCCGGATATGTGTGGCCCACTGCTGTATTCAGACATGGCCTAAGTGTGTGAGCATGCCCAGTTCGGCCTTTCAGTGTTTTGTTGCCTGACATTTGTCTCATTTATTCAAATGTGTGAGCATGCCCAGTGTGACCTTTCAGTATGTTGCTGTCTGAGGTCCACTACATTTGTTGGTGTGTGTGAACATGACCAATATTAACATTTATACTATATGTGTGTTGAAAATCAGGTTCAATTCTTACTGCAGTGCTCACATTTGTGTCATAACTTGACAGGGATTATGCTGTGCCTGCAGGGTTTCCATGAGATACTTTGCATAGACTTATCAACATTTCTTCATACAGGCTGACCACCAAAATACTATCATGGTTTAGTGGTTCAGTACTATGACTATAGTGCACAGTATCCTGGGTTCAAGGCCTGTCACTGCTTTATATTTTCATACTGAGCAGACCAGACTGCTTAAGGGCCAGTAGAGCAAATATGAGCATGTTGGCTTATGTTCAGCTATGCCCAACTTAGACCAAGCTTGTCCAACATTGCTCAACGTTAACCAACATTTCTGAACCTTGCCCAATATTGTTCAGCATTGACCACAGTTGTGCTAGTTGGTGTGTGCAATTTTGTTTACATATACTAAATGGTGGTAAAAGCTGTTTAGCACTGCTTTATATCGCTTAACACATAGCAATCATGCCTCAGGTGTTGATGCAGGGCTGGCTATGTCAGATGCACATACTGCACTCCTTATACATGATTGAAAACAGGTGGTGTCAAGTTAGGCATCCCTTTTACTATATGTGAGAGTCAGAGAGAGGTATCATTTCCAGGGTTCCTACTGAGCCAGTGTATATGCTATGCGTTGCCTCTTTGCCAAGGCCAAAGCATACTGGGCATGCCTCCTTCTGCTTACTGGGGCAGGCTCAGGTTGTTACTCCTCTGAGTCACGCTCTGCCTGTGATGGTCTTGGCAATGGCGGGGGCTGTTTGGCCCGGGCCTATGCTGGTCTTGCTGCAGCTGTTTTCGCAGGATCATATTATGTTGCATAGTACATACCATGACAATTTGGGTACATGTAGTTGGTGAGTACTGCAAGGCTCCACCAGATGTGTCCAGGCACCGGAACCATGACTTGAGCAGCCCAAACACATGCTCAATTACATTTCATGTTTGTGCGTGTGCCTCATTATGTCGGTTCAGGTGTGTGCGTTTCTGATGGGTGTCATCAGCCACGGCTCCAGTGCATAGCCAGCATCCCCCACTAGGTGACCATGAGGGATGTCCCCATTGGCAAATGTCTGGTACAGCTATGACAAATGCCAGATATGGGAATCATGGTAGCTTCCAGGGCAGCCAGCACACACATTCAGTATTATGCCCTGGGTATCACACACAATCTGGCAGTTGATGGAGGGAAAGCCCTTGCGGTTAAAGTAGACCCTACCCCACTTACCGGCTGGTGCTTTGATGCATTTGTGTGTGCAGTCTATTGCACCCACTACTTCAGGTTATTCTGCTATTTGCTGGAAGAGACGCATATTGCTGGCCAATACTTCATGGGAATTGGGGAAATATACATGATCACTGACATGTGCTGACATGGCATCCAGGAACTGGTGCAGTACCCTGGATGCTGATGCCTGTGATATCCCCATCATATCACCAGTTGTTCTCTGGGAGGCACCTGTTGCTAATATTCTTAGGCCAACACATACCTTGGTTTCCACTGGGATGGGTTGTTCCCCTCTGTTGGTTCTGTGTGTGAGGCGTGGCCTGCACAGATCAACAATTTGCTGCATGAGGTCTCTTTCCACTCCATAGCGCTCCATTATCTCCAGCTCATGTAGCCCCTGATAGGTTGCCCTGGGCCTGTACACTCTTCTCCGTCTCCTCACTGTGGGTTGTCCAGCAGCATTTGCATTGTCACCACCCTCAGCATGTTGCATATGTTGCCTTATAACAGCAAGGGTAGTCCCTAACATTTCTTTGTCTCAGTAAAGCTTTTTCAGTTTTCACTTCTATTAGCTTACTGCAGTGTTGCAGTGTCTCTGAGAGAAACATAACGGAATGTTGTTTGCAGAGTTTTAAGTGCTGTGCTGGGCTAGTGTACTGCCTGTGTAATTTCCTGATTCTGATTGTTTTCACCTGCTAGCTCTACTAGTACTCCCTGGTTAACTTCCTACTATTTGTTGTGCTTCCTTTTCCCTTTCTGTTTCCTCAGGGGGGGCAGTGCTGCACACACAAGCACAAGCATGTGCACACCAGCTCACACGTGCACACACATGCTTACACTGACTAAAACTTGCTTATTCTTGCTAAAACACGCGCACACTGGTGCAAATGCACTTACACAACTTTAAACAGCCTTAGACATGCTTACTCTAGCTTAAACACGTGCACACAGGTGTACACGCGTGCACACAGTCTTACTCGGATATACAGGCGCGAACCCATGCGCAAACATGTTGCAAGCACTTCTACAAGAAACTTTAGTGTTATCCACGGCATACACCTTAAATTTCTTGACTTTAGCTGGGGTACCTGTTGACACACCTCTTCCAGTGATGACTAACTGACAGCAAACACATGCCACTCTGCTCCAATGAGCTTCACGTCTTTCATACACACACCCTCATGATGTCACATATCTCCTACTCTGATACTCCCCTTATCCTGCTCCTACACTCCACTGACTGTGCTCATTTGCTATGTAAACTTGGGATTCACTATCCTTACCCTCATTTGCATAGGATTGCCTACTAATGCTTGGTTACATCTCTTAGACTGAGCTTCTCCCCTTAGCAACCTCTGCTCAGAAGCCATGTTGTCTTCGGCCTTCCATTCCCTTGCATTGTAAATTAGGAATTACAATAAAATCCACATTTGTGGATTTTAATTATTGGTTTTCTGGTTTTTAGAGCACAGTGCATTTGTGCGGTACTGCGCTACGCTTGAACATCTGCGATCAGGATAAAAAAATGCTTTTATTTTTATTTTGCATCAGTGAACATTGCCAATGGCCATATATTTGGCCATTGGCATGCTTCCTCAACTGGATGCAAACTTTATTTGGTGCTGTCATGGTCCATTTTGCTATTTGCAGAGCCGTACTCAGTTGTCAACTGAGTACATTTCTGCAAATAACACTACTCTTATTCGGACAGGTTCGGGTTTCCCAGATCACAAATTTACCTCATTTGCATAGCCTTCACCTGCAATTGAGGTAATTTGAATATCCAAGCCCTGTCCATGTAAGACTCGTTTTAGGAGCTCTGTTGCACGCCCCTACCGCCTGTTCCTGGATCGCTTGGCAGAGATGTTGGCTGCATGGAGTCTTACTCTACTCTTTGACTCCATGCAAGCCTTCATGAATCCGGCCCACTGTCTAACTATTCTACTAGAAACAAGTCGTTATGCAAATTTCTCGTCTGGTATGATTTAGGCATAGTGCTATGATTTTAGCTTTCAGATGTATGATTATTGCTCATCTGAGATTTACAGATGTTCCTTGTAAAGACAAACCTGTTGTGCATGCATACTTTATTAAATAAATAAAATAAGCATATACAAAGCTTTACTATTACCATCACTAAATATCTAGAGTCTAGTATATAAAGATCTTCTATAAGAAAAAAGGGGAAAGTGCTCCTCTTTCAGTCTATGATTTTTTAAAAGCCATTGACATGATTTTTAATGGTCAGAGTATGAGGTGTACTCATATTATATAGTGTTTGTTGTTATTTTTATTTAATATCTATTTTTGTTCCCTTCTTTTGAACCTGATGAATAGAACCATCTTCACTTCGCTTACAGCTTCTGTGTTTGGCTCAACAGAAGTATTATTAGGACCCTGTAAAGCTTGCCATGTCTCTCAGTATATACTACCTTCTCCTCTTCCCCTCCTTTATGTTGCTTGCCTTCTGTTCTAAAGAGATTGAACACTACCTTTTCATGTATTTAGTCTTCTATGGTTTCACTCCATTTGCCTTAGTATGACTATATTACACCCGCTCTTTTTTTTTTACTTCAGTAGGTTGTTCTCTTTTTTGCAAAGAATTCCTCAGAACACAATTTATCTTCAGTTTTAATTTTCTCCTTACTAGCTTTTACCAGTTTTTAGATCCTTCCTTTATTTGAGAATTCTGTGTTGCACTGACAAAAACTACTTAGGAATGATGAAAAGGTAATGTCTGATCCCTTTAACTACCCTAGGAATCTTTTATTTTGTTGCATTTATCACTCTCAACACTCACCCACTGCTTAGAGTTTTCCATTTCTGAAACATTTATTTTATCTTGATAGAAAGTCTAGAATTTAGCTCAAGTAGTACATTTTCTATAGTTCCCTACAGCAGTATTTCAGTATATCCCTTATTAATGAATGCCCCCTCCTCTTTTATGTTTGCTCGCCACTTCAGTTCCAAGATTTGCCTGATTTGTAATAGTGTGTAATTCTTCCAGGCTATAATATTTTGTTGTGCAAATCCCTTACTTCTATTACATCTGGTCTTGCTGAGTTACTCTAGCATAGCAGGCTGTAATTTTTAGAGTGCACCCCCTCCCTCCAGTTCTGCATTTGCCGGCTAGTCATTCACAACATGGTGAAATATATTAGTGTGAAGTCCATCCCATCCTTGAGCATTAATCTTTGCAATAAATTGTTGTTCTTTTCTACATATTTCTGTAATTTCTGTTTCTGGACTATCATTTTGTTTGGGCCCAAATATCTAAATCTTATATGTCGAAATTAATATTCAACACCCTTAGAGATTTTAATTACGTTTGTTAGGGAGTCCATTCAATATTCCTTTATCCCATTGCAACTGGAAACTGGTATATGAGATATTGGATCACTTTGTTGTTTCCCTATTCTTACCACTTCATTGAAACCATGTGAGGGTGTATCTAATACTGCATTAAGCTGCCCCTCCCCATCATGGTTATGAGAGAATTTGTCTTTAAATGCACCATGCTGCATCTCCTCTTCCTTATTAGTACCAATAAACATTTGTCATAGGATTTCCAGTCGAACTAAATAGTGGTTTTCTTTGGAACTTATTCCTTTCTTTATAATTCAGGTTGTGTACATAAGCAGCATCCAGTGCTGTGTTAATCTTCTTCATATGTGGAATGCAGGAATTATTAGCAAGCTTTTCTAACACTTCTTTTCCTTAGCTTATTTAGTAGTAACAAAAATAACCTATGGGTTTTTGCTTGTCTCAGAGCATGGTCTTATTTTCCCCTTTCTGATTTTTGGTATGAGTGAGTAGGTTTCACAGAATACTTATCTTCTGGTCACTGTTACAAACGTGCCCTTTTTCCTGTAAGTTTTCCACAATCTTTCACATAGAGTAAATTTTTTTCCTATCACTATAGTATATCCCAAATTGAAATAATAATCACAGGAGCTAACAAATTTATAAAAACTATTTTAATTTCACATCATTGAATTCCTGTTGACATTATCACCATTACTAAAACATTTTGTATGAACAAAAGTGTCTTCCCTTTATTAATCCACTAAATCCTTCCCCATATTCCCATTCACTAAATATTGACTTCTCCAGTATGTAGCCTTAATAATATATGCATTTACATGTGTAGTTTCATGCATGCAGTCTTAATGTAGCCTCTCTTTCCATCCTTTTATTAATGAACAGTTTTAGTATAAGTAATAGACCATACATTTATCATCATTTTGTTAAACACTGCTTCACTGTTTTTTATTGCTTTCAGTAGCAAGATTTAAACAGCTTACCATTTTATTCAAAGCTGGAAAAAGTGGTTAACATTAGTCCATTGGTAGACAGAAAGAAAAAGTATCTTAATCTTTCATCATGGATCTTACAGTCTGAAATAAAATACTTGAGTAGCTCAGAGTCCAATAAAATCGTTCAGTAGGAGTGACACAGCAACCGGATGCAACAGTTCAGTTGACTACCTTCATTTACTGAATTTTCAGCTATAGAAACACTGTTACATACTCAAGAAATAAAAAGAAAAGTCACTGCCACCCTTTTGGATAAATTGCAATGGCACACCACAAAATTACCTCAGTTTTTCAGTGGAATCATAGTCACATTGCAGTAACAGATCTTTCACTTCAGCCTATCAATATACAAGGTCAATGCAGCCGGGATACCTGTCTTTATTTAACAAAAAAAAAAAACCTTGCAGATTAATAAGTAAATTGAAATGCAGGTTCCTCCTAATAAACATAAAACATAAAAAAACATTTATGGGTTTAACTTAAAATACAGCAGTACATGAAACACATTTTTAGAGGCTAGAAACAGTCTGGGGATGTATGCCTGTTATGGAGTTCTGAGGTAGCCTTACTACCTAGTCTTCTTTCTTTGTGGTTGAAATCGAGTTCCCTACAGCTGTTGTTCTAGTCACCCCAGTTCCCATGTAATATTTGAAGTTTGTTTGCCAAGATGGTCCATTGGGCCGCAAGGAGCCCATTTTTAATGGAGTCCTGGGGAGAAAAGCTCCAGAACATTACAAATTACATAAAATATGTATATTCTCTCTGACTAGAACTTCATCAGCCCTTTTTAATCCATCCAGAGTTACTTTATTTTGCAAATCTGCTCTGCCTAACATAAAATGGTTGCTGTCTACCTTAAAGCAGCACACAAATTAACAGAACAAAAAAAATCTTATTTAAAGAACTGCATAATACCTCTGCATAATATAGTTACTATAAAGCACAATTCTAGATATATACACTACTTATGCAATTATTTATACTTATTTATGTCTTCCTAATTGATGAAAGTCACCACCCGCCCCATTGTGAATCCGAGAAGGATCAGTATTCTTACCTGGTTAACAACTAAACCAATTAAATTAAGCTAAGTAACAAAGGCATAGATAACTGTTAATTATTTGACAATTCAGAATCTCCACTGAAATCATGAACATGATGAGACTATGGTGATTTTGTACTGAACCTTTGAAGTGGCCATTGTTCATTTTTCATCTAAAAAATTCAATTTGTGTTTTTTTTCTGTTGTTGGTTGCTTGTTTGCCTGTTTATTTGCTTTTTATTTATTTTTTTTTCTTCTTGATCTTCCTCCAGTTTCTGTTTACTTATCTTGGCTGTTGTGTATATAATATTTGCATTGTCAAGGACTGTGCTATGGAAAAGCCCAGAAGATTTCACAATACAGCTCTTGAATTTGGGCACAATGACTGGAATGACAGCAAATGGACTTCAGCAGTAGCAGAATGCAGAATATGATTTTTTTTTGTTACAGCAGCTTTTTTGTGGGATTTTTGTAACTTAAGGAGCAGAATATTAATAGATATTGAACAACAGAACTAGAAAACATTTTTGATGTCTTGAAGTGATTTACAATACCAATGATAATTTGAATGCAAAAGTTGTACAGCACAAAAATACTGGGGTTTCTAATGCCTTGTATTTCAGTCTTCCTCTTGATATTTCCTCCATTTATTCTTGGTTGTTGTTCTGTAAATAAATAAAACCATACTGTGGGGAAAATAGACATATCCCTCTACATTCTTGTTCTACAACTGTGTTGTTGAAATGTAATGTCTGCTCACTCATCCTCCAACATACTGTTTGAATACACAACATCTATACAATATTATGTATTACATTATGCTTGTCAGTTTTCTAATTTATTAGTTCTGTCATTATGCTTTATTATTGTTTTATAATAAAGAGTACCATATGCTTAGTGCATAAGGTTACTACTGATTTCACAAAAAAGTACAACTTTTCATGCAATATGAATTATGCCTTTTAAGCAGGCAAAGATTTCACCTCCTACTCCTTTCTCCGAGTTTATTTCAGTGTGTTAATGGAATATGCAGATCCATTCCTATAAATTACCTGTTCTGCTTATAGCACTGGTGTTGGGGGCACCTGCATTTACCTTGAATTCAACCTCTGGGTTGTGCAATTTGCAGAAATAAAACTTCACATCCTCAGCCTTTGTTTTTAAGTAACCTTTCATAGATCTTGTGATGTGCCATAGGTAACTACCATAATACCTGTCTTATATCTTAATAAGTCAAAGTGTTATAGCGCCATGGGAAATGTAGTGTCAGATGTCTGAAAAGTTGGATTAGGAAAACACATAAATCAGCTGTAACATAATGAATTGGTTCCTCCAGTACTATAGAAAATAAAAATAAGCCTGCTCAAGTGGATGGCTTCAAACACTTTAATGTTAAATGTTGAAAAAAGCACATAAAACATATACAAATCAAAAGTAAAACAGGAGAGATGAGCACTTTCACCCCACCAAAGGATGCTTCATTAGATCTAAAGACTGCAACAGAATAGCTCTATTTAATCAACTCAAAATTAATACCCGAGATCATGTGACCTCAGGGCAGGTTTCAAAGGAACATTTTCATTTAATCCTTTACCTGCAGTTGCATGCAGTAAAATAATCCATTTGGTTTCCAAGTTCTCAGTGCTTGTTCTCACATTGCCACCCCTAATAATAGGCTTAAAAACTTCAAGCACCAAAAAGTTAAAAACATGACTAGAGCCTTCATTTTTCACGTTTACCAAGTGCATTTCTATCATCACATCTATTCATACTGTAAACATGCTCTCTAATCCTATCTCTAAAATTATGATTTGTCTTTCCAACATAGTAACATTTACATAGAACGCACTCAGAATCTTTATGAAGTAGAGTATAAGTTAAGGAAGGATATAAGAGAAGATAACAGGGTTAGGTTAGGCATCAGTGGAATACTGTCATGGCTGAAAGGGTATGTGGTAACACAATGGCGTAGGGATAAACACAATGGTGAAAGAGACAACCAACAGAGTGAAGGCAATGGTGAATAGAGGATTGAATGACCAACAGGAAGGATATGGACACAAAAGGAAAGGGAGTACTATAGTAGGGGATAGGATGGGGTGTCTGTAGCTGAAGTCTCTGCCAGGTAGGATCTAGGGGGAGATTACTTGTCACCCTGGCTACCATCACCACTGAGCTCTGTCTTAGATGATGGAGCCAATCCTGGACAGGGACATTATTCAGCAAGTTGCTGGAGAAGTTTCTCTATTTGGATGAGTCATGCATCAATCGCCTATCTATAATACCCCCCCAACCACACACACACACACACACACACACACACACACACACACACACACACACACACACACACACACACACACACACACACAAAATGTCTGCAAACTGCTGAAAGGTAACAAAAGGTATCAATTTCACATGCACTGGCACAAGTTGGTACAACTTTACCAGTATTCAGTCAGGACCAGCTGAAGCAGGTGGTGTATGTATGGCAGGAGTTTTGGAGGCAGCTGTGGTAGGCTGTGACCCAGATGTGCCAGGTACTTCTGTTGCTGGTGGTGGTAGGGAGGCTGAAAGGCCTTGCCAGTGAGATAGGTGCAGGTTTTTGTGGTGCTTCATATAATAGTAAAATAAATGGAGAAAAATAAAATAAAACAGAAAATAAATACATGTAACAAAGGGGATAGCGACAAAGGAGGAAGAGAGAAGGGTAAATGCAATGAAAAACTGAAGCTCTCACTATGTTGAGAATAACACAGTTAAACATAATATACTTGTTTTTCCAAAATCACTTATATATTCATAAGTTTATAGCTAAGTACTAGTTTAGCTGTCCTTGTGGGCCATTTTAAGCCTAGCCAATTTCCCTTTTTTGTGATTGAAATAACCTGCTCAATTTGGATATAGATTGGTCTTACCCATCCCATGGTTGATAATTATATATTACCCCTAATAGGAATAACTGGGATTTAACTTATGAATTTAAGAAACAAATGTTAGTATAGAAAACTGAGAGGGGGACCCAAACCAACAATCATCACCATGTGCAAGCTGACAGATACTGAATTAATGCAATGAGCTATTTAGCCAGGTGAACAGGTGTCTTTAGTCCAAGATGCACTAATATTTATGAGACAAATGTACATATGCTGTTTAGATATACATTTCTGTCACAGGTGATACTCAAAGGAAACAACTTCAATTTTATTTTGAAGCATGTCAGGTTAACTAATAATGATAATCTTACATATTTGCCCTGTATAATGCTGCAGTTATAATAATGAGACAGAAAAATAAACCTTAAACATTTTTCATGATGAATGACACAGCTGTGTGTGTGTGTGTGTGTGTGTGTGTGTGTGTGTGTGTGTGTGTGTGTGTGTGTGCGTGTGTGTGTGTGTGGGGGGGGGTGTTGGACCCACTGGCATTCAGACAATGTGTGAACAACAGGTAATAGCCTGGAATGAACTATTCCAGGCTTTAGTTTTTTCTGATGCACTATCCTCTCCTTCTGCAGCCATGATGTCTCACCTTAAAGCATCTCAGGGAAAAATGGTAGAAAACTGACATCAAATCAGGTCTCATGCATCCTATCTGCTGTCCACCAATGGGCTTTTTAAGGTTATCTCATTTGCATGGTGCGTGGAAAAATGAAAAAAATACAGGTAATGTATTATTATGGTTCATAATGGTACTTTAAGGTGTGAACATAGTAGTCCTTAATTCCTTTGTTTGACAAGAGTAATCAGACACTACAGTGGCTTGAAATGGAGATGGTTAAATATGGAAATGCAGTTCCCATCCTGAAACAATAGCCTAAACTTTGCATGCAAAATGCTGCCCACAGGGATTCAGCAATGTGCATGGCATTGAGAAGTCTGCACAATGTCTAGCTGTTTTTCTTATCATGTAAATTGAATGATTTAGAAATAATAATGAGCTGAGCATTAATAACCATAATTGTTGTTTCTGGTCAGGTGAATCTATATGATATAAACATGATGAGAAGCAGAACGCATCATTGAGGGACAGAAGGAGCCTCTGGAGCTCAGAGTTTGATTCCCAAATTAGGTGAATTTGAAAAAGTAAACGTTTTTAGCAAAAATATATCTGCTTGTATAAAATAAGTACCACTTCTTACAACTCCATTCATTGGTACATGCTTTTCAACCTGTTGACTATAGTGAAGTATAAGTTTGTCAGTGCTTTTAAATGTGTTTAACAAAGTTTACTGAGAGAGACATTGCAAGAGTGCAGCAAGTAGTGGGGCACAGGATTGTTAAGTTTATGGGAAATGTATTGTATGGCTCATATAATACTGTTTCAATACAATTTTAGGGTTGTATGCATTGTACATATGTCAGTAGCCAACATATTTGGAACAGTGATAGGATCAGTCATGTATCCTTGCCCAGTTGTTATTCTATGAATGGTTTGTTGGGGGGATGTTTATTATAAATTTTTATGAAGATTAACTGATTCGGATAATTGTCAGTTGTGAATAAGGTAACACATTTGCCTTTGGTTCAGAAGGCTGTGGGTTCTATTCTCAGTCCACAAAAAGACAGGCTCTGCAAATGCTAGAATATTGTAATAGTCACAACAAAGCTTTTGAATACAATCCTTCTTCAGTGTTAAAAATCAAGCTCATCTCAAAGTCCTATAAAATAATACATTTAAAATAGCCACAAGACACAATCTAGGAAATGATAAAAGCAAAACCATTCAGTAATTAGCATTCTTAAAAACATAAGACCTTAAAAATCCTATCTGAGGCAAAGTAGTTTATGTTTTAAAACTGGTTTTATACCCACAGTAGCATTAATTCCAAGTATAACATCTGCCTGCAGTCTAATTATCCACTCATACTCTTTAAGTTCCAATTTATTATTTATATCACTGTCCTTCAAATTTTATGTAGCACTTCAATAACTAAAAATAAAGCCATGCTCAGAATTATTATCAAAAACATGTTTGGCCAAAGCATAGGGTCTATATTAACAAATCGATGCTGCAGAGAGCTAAACACTGTTTCATTGGCACATATGTGTAGAACACCCAGATAACCGAATGACCAGATCACCGATTTTTTTTCCCTAGGGAAAATTGGTTGGCCATTGCTGTGAATTTGCCATTTTCCCCTTTGTAGTGCAATCTCAGAGTTAGTATATTTAGTAGTTGGGGGGGCACAGCCCTCCACATTGGGGGTATGGGGGTGAAGCTGCCCATTTATAATGTTTGTACTGGTGTGTCGTATATAGTTGGCCTACCAATTTTTTTCCCTAGGAAAAATATCAGTGATCTGGCCATTTGGTTACCTGGAAGTTCGACACATATGTGTCGATGAAACTGTGTTCTGCTTTCTGCCACTTCAGTTTGCTAATATACAGACCCGAAAAATATTATCTGTACAACTATCCATATAAAATGAGCAATTATGACAAGGAAATGTTCCATGTTTACTGTACATTCTATCCAAAGTGGCCATTTTTATGTCTTTATAACATAAATGATTTTTCAAGTTAGAACAATTTCTGTATGAAAACCTAGGGCTATCACCCGTAATTTCTTTGAGTTCACGCATAGCATTTAAAATACCCCAATTACTAATTATTACTTTTTTACAGCCTCAGTGCGCCTACTGTACATAGTTAAATACTGTAATTTGGGTTTCTCAGTAGTGTTAGTATGACAGCTCATTGTCTCATCATTATTATTATCCATAGAAAAATATGGTCTGGCCATACTTCCTCTATTATTTAGCACTTCTTCCTTAGTGTTTTGTAAGAATTCTTGATTATACCCCGTTTCAGAAAAGTCAGTTAACATTTCATTCATTTGATCAAAAGGTCTCTTATTGTCAGTGTTGTCTGCTAGCCTGCAAATATTGACTTCTTAGAAATTCCATTAAATATATGATATAAATATATCTGTTTGCTAACATCTCCATAAAATGTATTGAGATCCCACTTTTTTACTACACCATTAATTTATTTTCCTGATTGCTATTGTCTTTTCCTGTGATATATTTTCCCATTGATTAATGCAATAATAATTTCTCATTATATTTTTATACAGGTATATTGATTATCCTCTATTTCATTGGTCTTTACATTCCATAATTTTATCTTTGGTTGATAATTATCTAATTCCCCATGACAACTTTTCTTTATTCTTTTATTACTTTTTATTACTTTCCAGTATTCTTTATACTAATATTTAAACACTTTTGAAACTATTTGTTTTCATGTTTATCATTTATCCATTTCAATAATGTATGCAAATTCAAAGATGCTGCATACGCTACTGGGTTTAACAGTTCTAAACCTCCTTCCTTTCTATCCATGTATAATGCTCACATTTTTACTGGATTCAATCTAGATCCCCAAATAAGTTAGAAAAGTTCTCTCTAGCAATGTTTCTAATGCTTCATTGGAATCATAAACATACTTGATAAACAAGCAATTTTACCCATCAATACTGAGTTTATCAAATTCACTTTTTTTCTTTATACTGGTCTATATTTCTTCCATAACAAACACATGTTCACAATTCTTTTAATACTGTTTCCCATTATGTGTTACATGCATGTTTTACTAAAATTTATATCCAGCACATAAAGATCTTTTGTTGTAAACTGAATATCTGCTATTACTTCTCTAGTTCCAATTACTTTGCTTTTGTCTTTGCTTAATGTCAACCTATTCCTTTCAAACAATCGATTACAGAAATGATCATTTATCTCATCCCTAAACTATTTTTAGCTATTACAGTTAAGCCATTTGCTTATGTAATTACTACTGGTATTCCAACATCTTTATACAGGATGTATTTCACATTCTTCAGTTTAGTATTTACTTCACTAACAACCGCATTTGCAACTATAGCAAGTGAAATACTACTCATGGGGCATCCTTGTCTTATCCCTTTATCCATTTCTATTTCTTTATTTATCTACCCATTTACTAGAACCTTTATTTTAGTAAATCTATAAGCTGAAATACAGGCATTCCTGATTTTACTACTGATATGATATCCTTTCCTTATGTCCCATGGCTTTTCATTCAAGTTGAGTGAAATGCTTTGTTAGCATCTCCTACCATAAGATTTAAGTCTTGCTTTCTTTTTGAAATATCATCTCCTAGTTCTCTTATTATGATTGATAATTCTTGACATCCTTTTCCTTTTATACCATATAAACTTTCTTCCAAAATATAGTCCATCTTGATTTCAAGTCCCCTTTGTATTATTTTTATAAATATCATATAATCTGCATTATTCAACATTATTTATTATCAGTTATTTATGTCTTCTTTTTCTCCTTTCTTCCATATAAATGTTAATACTCAACTACATCATTTCTTATTCTTAAATCCATTATTTACAAATTCATTTAAGACTAGTAACAAATACTTTTTGGCCATGACTCTAGATTTTAATACATTACAAACTCAGTTCCATCAAGACCTCCTGCCAATTATATATTTAAATGTTTAAACATTCTAATTCACCCGAAGTAACTTCTTTTCCAGTTTCATCATTCATTTGTTTTGAAAATATTTTTGTTCTCCATATTTTATTGCATTTTATCCTTGTTTTAAACATTTTTTCTAAATGCTTTCTTATAATTTCTATAATTTGAATTTGACTTATTTTTACTTCTGCTTGTCTAGCATTCATTTCTGTCTTCATGCTACCATTTCCTTCCGGTATGTTACTTAAATAGGCTGATACCCCTTCTTTTTACCCTGTACTAAATACCTTTGTTTATGTAAAGATTCTTTAATTTTCCTCATAATTTCTTTAAATTTCAATTTATCACAATATTCTTCTTTCTAGATTTTTAAATACATCTTTATATGTTTTGATATATCCTCATTTTCCTTTGTTTCTTGTCTCATTTTGCCATTGTGAAAACATCTTATATATTTTCTTTTAGAAGTAATCTACCATTTTATCCAGTTATTGTAAAAATTCTTCATAGTAATATTTTATTTTATTTATTTATTTTATTTATTTTACATTTGTTGACCGGGCTGGTCTAGCTGGATATATTTCCATTTTCAGTAGAGGCCCGGGGAGAAAAGCTCCAAGCAGTAAAAACGTGAAATACAAACAATGAAGGAATCATAATAGTACATAAACATAGTAGAAATAAAGTATGCATCTTTTTTTTTTGTCAACCAGTATGTATCATTGTATCATTGTGATCACCAGTTCAGTTCCTCATAAGAGAAATAATGAGGAAAAAAACAAAAAAAACTTAGTATGGTATAGACAAATATGAGCACAGGCAAGGAAGGGTTAGTCTGGTTTACTGCATGCACATAACCAGTGTATTTTAAAGTGTGTTTTCATCTTTTGTTTAAAGAGAGGCAAAGAAGAGAGTGATGTTACTTCTTTGGGAAGTAGGTTCCAGTCTTTTCCCACAGTGTTAGAAAACAGGGAGTTTCCAGCCAAATTGTTAGTTTTGGTTATGCTAGCTAGAAGCTTGTTAGAGGAGCGTAGTATATCTAGGTTTTTATAGGGGATTATGAGATTGGATAGTATAGGAGTTCTACTAGGTTGATAAAATATCTTATGGGCCATGGTTAGTTGGGAGATTTTTAGAAGGGTTTGAATTTCTAGCCAGCCCAGCTGCATGAGATTTAGGCAGTGGTGGGTACGAAAAGGATTACCCGTGGCAAATCTGGCGATGTTGTTATAGGCATGCTCTAGTTTGACAAGGTTATTCTTTTTGAGGTTAGTATATATGGGAGAGGCATAAAGAAGAGTAGAAATTAAATGGGAGTGTGCAATTTGGGTTTTAGCTGTTGGAGTTAAGAAGGATTTGATTTGATATAAGGAGCCAATTTTCTTGTTGATAGTTCTAATGGTGTTATTTATGTGATTATCAAATGTAAGGTTGTTATCAATAGTAATTCCTAACAACTTGGTTGTGCAGTCAGGGTGTATGATAGTATCATAATTGGAAGTGATAGAGAAATCTATTGGGGTAGACTTATTGGTTGGTGTAAAAAGAAGGAGCTTGGTTTTCTTAGCATTAAGAAGGAGACAACGTTTAGTGAACCAAGTTTCAACTGAATTGAATACTTTCTGTGTCAGGGAATGTAGTGCAGATGGTGAGCTTGCTGAACAGATTAATGTTGAATCATCTGCATATTGAATGCAGGTGGCATTTGGGATTGTTACATGCAGGTCGTTAATAAAAAGAGAGAAGAGAAGTGGACCTAGAATAGAGCCCTGAGGGACTCCCAGGGTGACAGGTAGAAGAGATGATATATTATCTGCCCAAAGAACTGCTTGTTGTCTATTGGTTAGGTAGGACCTGAACCATTTAATTGATAAAGAGTCAAGGGCGAAGGATTCAAGAATGTTGATAAGAAGGGCATGGTTAACCATGTCGAAAGCTTTGGATAGGTCAATAAAGAGAGCAGATGAGAGGTTGTTGTTATTCCGATTTCTATTTATAACATCTGTAAAGGATAGCAGGGCTGTCGTGGTACTATGGAATGGCCTAAAACCATGTTGGCATTTAGCTATCATGTTATTTTGAGTTAAATGGTTTAACAGTTGATGATGAGCACATTTTTCCATAATTTTAGCTAAGGGAGATAAAAGTGCTATTGGCCGATAGTTAGAGTAGTCATTTGAGTTTCCGCCGTTGTGAAGGGGAATGATATGGGAGATTTTCCAGATGTTAGGAACATTCCCTTCCTTAATGGTTCTATTTATGAGGATGGATATAGGATAAGAAATTACTTTGGCTGCTTTTTGGAGGTATTCAGAAGGTAGCTGGTCAGCAGAAGGGGTACAGGGCTTAAGTTTTTAGATGAGTTTGAAGATAAGAGTGGTAGAGACTGGTTGTATTGAGAAAGCAGGTAGAGTACTAGGTGTGGAAGTGGCAAGGTTTGATCTGTCTAGAGTAAGTTGGCTTGCTAGTGTTTGTATGGTTTCCATAAAGAAGGAATTAAAGGCATTGGCTGTTTGCTGGGGGGTGTTTGGGTCTGCTGGAAGTGGGACTGGCGTCTGAGAGTGCCCTGGGGAAAGGAGTTTATTTATACTATTAATATATTATAATATGATCTCTCTTTTTCTTTTCATTTCATACATTTTTATTTATTCTTTTTATGCACTTAAATATTTTAATATATTCTTACCTAGTTTAATATATTATTTTTCATTTATTTCTGTCCATTTGACTATCTGTAAATCCTAGGAACCAACACAATTGAGCCAAAAGCTGTAATAATGTGCACCTGCAGCAGTGCTGCGGAAATGGTAAAAAATCTAAGTCAGTCACACATAAAAATAATTTATTACAAAGTTAAAAAGACTAGGTCTATATAGTTTGTTATACAATACATCTCTACTATTATTTTGACACCAAATGGGTAAATTCAGTTTACAGATGAACATTTTTAAATCAATCAGAATGTCTGTCAAAACGGATCTTCTGGAACAAAAGTAAGGCCTTTAGCTAGCACATTTGCATGCTTCATAGTCAAGTATTTGGATGAATCGTTATAGATTTTAAAATCTTCTTCATCATTTGATATAATATCAACTAGTAAGTTCTCAGTTGAATTAACAATAGGTTCACTAACCCTTAATTCCATTGGTGCTGGTTTCATTGTCAACTTCTTAGGTTTTGCCTACTGCTTCCCGTACATCTCATTTAAATCCTGTTGTCCCCCATGGTTCAAGCACTGCTGAAAATTCCATATCTGTATGGAACATCTCACTGGCTGCTGTTTTAAAGGGGGTGTTGCCTCATTGCAACCTGTATTTGAAACATGCAAATTGCTAGGCAGAATCAAATCACCTGAATGAACTTAATTGGAGGAAAAAGAATGGTTGCCATATTGACTAGGTGGAGTAGGCTACACCCTCCCTTTGGCATATTCATCCATATGTCTCTTTTATTTATTTATTTATGTATTTCTTTATTTATTTTTTAATTTTATGAGGAAGTATAGCATTACAAATGGAATCCAATTTATTAAATAAATTGAAGTGATTTGTTTCATAGTAACTAAACATCAAATCTTCATGGGTGAATTATTCACACAGTCCATTTGAAGGGATAATTGTTTCAATTCGGTATCATTGAACTTGACAAAATACACATAACATCCACACCAGCTTTGTCAAAAATGGCATATAACTATTTTAAAATGTCAGCTTTATCAGCTACTCAATTAGGGAAGTGCCAAAGTCTCAAACCCTCGGGGACAACATGAGTTTCTATATTTTTTATTAAATAAGAGTTTTCAAATTGTAACTTTTTATATTTCAATAACAGTTTTTCAAACTCACACAGTGTTTCACTCAGGGAATGAGGTTGGTTACAATTAAAAGACATGACTGGTGTCTCCAAATTAAAACTGAATCGGTTAGTCTTCCAGTCCAAAAACTGAAAAGCTGGAGAAGGAGAATTTGTGTACTCCCAAACCAACAATACAGAAGGCTGAGTCAACGGTAGTCTTAAACTGTAGGTAGAATGACTGTTTTGTACCCATTTGTGAAAGCAATCCTTTGGATATTTGACTGACTTGTTGTAATAACATTGTCAGGTGTCACACATTATGTGAATTATATGTATTGGCAATTCCACTGTCCATTGCTGCAAAAACTCCAGGAGAAGACATGGTACAAACTGAGGACCACCACAAATGAACCAAAAACTGCAATAACACACTCCTGTAGCAATGCTGCAGAAATGGTAAAACATCCAAGTCAGTCACACATAAAAATTATTTATTACAAAGTTAAACATAGTAGGCCTATACAGTTTGGTGCACAATGCATCTCTACCATTATGTTGACACCAAATGGATAAATTCAGTTTATGGATGAATATTTTTAAATCAGTCAGAATATATGTCAAAATTGCTGAATGGCAGCATTGTCGTTAGTTGGCTTTGTGGTCTTTGAGATTTAGGAAGTTTTTTTAGCACCTCAGCTTAAGGCAATCTGTGTGTGTGGTAAACTGAGTGTGTGAGGTATGTAGTGCGGGTATTCCTGACAACCTTGGTAGTTTTGTATTAACATCCCTCACTTACTGTGTTATTTTCTGCAATGATCAGTTATCTGAGAATATGAAACAATTGCTGCATTGCCTTAGGATGTTCAAATCTTCCAAGTTGGCCAAAGAGAGAGAGGGAATTGCATATCCATGGTATCCAATCCTTAATATGCATATAGCTAAAGATTTAGGAGAGGTGAAGAGGCTATGGAATGTGATAAGAGTTATGATTAGGATGACTGGGTCCTTATTTTTCTGCCTTGCTATTGTAAAATAATAACATGTTTGATAAAAGTGGAAGGGAAAAAGTTCAGGGGCTACTGGAGTCTAGAAGAATAATTAGTGAACAATCACTATATTTTCAAGGAGAAAGCCTGCTCTCCAAAGTCCACTGTGGTGGTCCTTGGTTCAATGACAAGGACACTCTGAGGTAACTGAAAGAAATAAATGAAGTGGACTACAAGGTAAGACAAACAGGGAAGAGACACAGAACATCTCTGCCGTGCAATATCTTAAAGACCTAGAAGAAGACACAAGTGAGTATGGTAAAAATAAGCAGTCTAAGAGGAGATCAAAAACATTTTGAACTATGAGTAAATGAAGAATTAAACAGTGGTAGGAAAATGTCTACTGTACTACTCCAAAGTCTAAATGGTACTGTCCAATTTTGTAATGTCATCTGGACATTCAATAGTATATCCAAGTTTGAAAGCTACCCTGTGCTTAGGGTACATGAGTTAGTAAAGCTGCTAGGGAAAACTAGGTTTCTAACCACTCTGCATTTGATGAATGGATACTAACATATACCTTTAATGCATGATACTAAAAAGCAAACTGCATTCACAACAGCAGATTGGTTATTTTTAGTACACCATCATCCTGTTCTCATGGGGCCCCAACCACATTCCAGAGACTGCTTGCTGAAGCATCACCATTCCAGTGCAGCAGACTATTTGGATAATGTCATCATTCATTCAGAAGCCTGGAATTCACATTTTGCCAAAGTTCAAGCAGTGTCAGATTTGCAAAGTAATACTCTTAAATGCAAAATAGTGATGTCCAAGGTAAAATACCTTGATACATTATCAGAAGAGGGTTGCTCTGACCCCAAAAGGAAAAAAATACTGGTTGTGAATGAATTGATAGTCCCCAATCAAAAAAGTATGTTAAAGCTTTTCTTTTTTTAGGCTTTGCAAGTAATTACAAGAAATGTATCCCTCAATTTGCATCTATAGCATGTGCTCTTATAACCCTAACCGGAGGGAAATGTTGTAAACAAGTTAGGTACCCTGGGATTTCAGCCATTAGATTTTCACATGCAACACCATCCCACTGTTTAACAACACAACGTGGATTGTTTGTCTAGGGCCCAGTGATCTTCCATTGGACTTAAAACCAGTGATCTCATGCTAAGGAGTGAGGGGGTCACTTGTAACACAACATGTTGGCTCCATCAACAGAATGCCTCTGAGAGAGACAGACAATGGACATAAAACAGGAATGTTGAAGACAGTCAGCATTAACAGGGAGAAGAATGTGATATCGGGGGGGATATAACCACTGTATGAGGGAATTCACAGCAGCAGTCATCTGCAGACTGGACCCTTTAACATACTTTACCAACATTCCAGGTAATTGAGTCAAGTTGTACACCTGTGTCTTTATATGGTCAGGACTGATCCTGGGCAACTTTAACTATCCAACCATACATTGAAAGAAATACGCAAGCCAAAACACGAATGCCCAGAGATTCCTCGATTTTGTCAATGCAAATGCCTTGGACCAGTTGGTTGATACCCCTAGAAAAGGTGAAAATATCTTGGATTTGGTATTGACTAACATGAGTAACCAGTGCAGTATCCCTATGGGGTCATCATCCTTTGTAAACTCTGACCACAAAGTGGTCACTTTTGAAGTCTCCATCTACCCCAAACCCCCCCCCCCCTCCATCTAGGATCAAACAAAAAGACTTCTGCAAAGCTGATTACAACATCCAGAGGGAAGCTATAAACAGCTTCACACTCCTTCCCCCTCCATAGGAACTGGCACATATGTCCAAACCTACACCAAACTACTAGATCAGCATTTATATAGCTGCCTGGAATCAGGAATACCCGACTGGATGAAATCATCCTCCACAAGTAAGAGTAAACCTGTCTGGTGGACATCTGCAGTAAATACACTCTATAATAAAAGGAAAAAAACTGCTGTCCAGGACTGAGAAGGAGCAGGTCCCTAAGTGGAAGCAATCTCTCCTTAGCTTGTACAAGCAAATAAGAGCACTAGTGAAATCCTCCAAAGCAAACATTGTGTCCAAACTGGCCACATCTACTAAAGACAATCATAAGGCCTTCTTCACATATGTTCACAATCTCAAGGGAAGCAAAGAGATCTGCTCAGAACTGGTGGTCAAGGACACCACATACACAAATGCTGTAGATATAGCCATCCTGTTGGCAGACAGGTTCAGTGAAAGCTTCATCCCTCTGTCCCCCATCAGTAAAACAGGCCATCCCCAGTACCTGACCTTATCTCTAGGGAGCATGTCATCACTGCTCTCTCATAGCCAAAAAAATGCAGCCTCCATGGGACTTGATAACATCCCAGGCTGCATCCTACATGAACTCAGGCAGGAACTTGCAGCACCATTAGGCACCCTATTCAACCAAAGCCTGAGTACTGGCTTCATCCCAGCTGAGTTGAGGACAGCCACTGTCATCCCTTTGCACAAAGGTGGAGCATCCACCAATTCAGGAAATTATAGTCCCATCAACCTAACTAGCCTGATCTGCCAGGCCATGGAGCAGATTACCATGGACTTCATTAACAAGGACATTGGCAACCCCCAGACACTCAATCCCACACAGTTTGGTTTCATCAAGGGGGTTCATGCCTGTTAAATTTGGTGGACTTCTTTGAGACAGTCACCAAGGCCATGGATAAGGGGAAGATGATGCACACCGCCTACCTTGACCTGGCCAAAGCCTTCAATAATATTCCCCACTTATGTATAATAGATAAACTCTCTCAACTAGGCATCAATCCATATGTTACCAGATGGGTAACAAACTGGTTCACTGATAGAACCCACCTAGTCAAAATAGGGGATGCCACCTCAAGCAGTAGACCCATAAGGAACGGTGTATCCCATGGGTTGGTCTTCGGGCCTCTGCTGTTTGGGATATACTTTTCTGAAGTGCAGGTCAAAACCAGTAGGCTATGGCTGGCCAAGTTTGCAGATGACTGCAAGCTGGGTGCTGTCATCAATTCTCCAGGTGATGTGGACATCCTCTAAGAGGGTCTCACCCAAACAAATGACATGTGCCAGAAACATGGCCTCAAACTGAATGCAAAAAAATTCTTCATCATCATTATCATCCCCTTTAGGGAGAGAGAAATACCACAAATTATCACACTGATAATAAAGTCCTAAGCACGCAATCAGTCATGAGGGACTTGGGCACCTAGGTTGATAGCAAACTGACTTTTGACTACTGTCAAAGGAAAAAACTTCAAAGACCAATTCACGTTAGGTTCAGGTATGGCACATTTTATTACTTGCAGCAAGGAGACAAAAACATGCACATACAGGATTTTGCCTAACTACTAACAGGAAGTATGCTCTTCTTATACTGTTCTACAAAACATTGCTTTCTATAGTTGATGTAATTAAACACAACTTTCTGTATTGTTCTACAGCAGATGTTACTCAGATTTTCTGCTGACATGACTGGATTTATGAAAAACATTTGAGAAAAACAACCTGACCTTGGGGGCTTTAGCCCGCTAAAAGCTTCTATTGTGTAGTTCTTATACATGTGTTACATTTCAAGGTACTTTTCTAGCTTAGACACAAGTAAACGCTGATTGCAGTTCATGTATTTTCAAGCAGTCGTTGTTCTTATTATCAATAGCTTCTGCAGCTATGTATTTTCTCACAGCATAAGCGGAACTCCTTGTCTAAATCTCATAACATTAATACAAGTGATACATCTATTTATTATTTTTCTGACACAAGCAGAAATTATCTGCTTCCCTGTAAATTTCCAGAGCATAAGCAAAGATTATAACTGTGCATATTTCATGACAATACAAGATTGGAAAACTTCTGCAGTTTGTACAGATTTATGCAGTGTGAAGTAGAATAAATGTGCTAACCCTTTTCAAACCTTAAATGCACTAAGCATATTACTAATACATACACTAATACATATTTTTCTAACATTTCTCCCTTTTAATACTTTTATTCTACTTTCAAAATAAGCATAAACAGTTTTTCTTCCCCTAACCTATTCCTACTCAGGATTTGCAGTTAAGAGAGTCATTCAGTTTAAACTTATGAAAGCATTTTCAATTTTTTAACAGTTCTTCAAACTCAGCACCTTGATATAAGGTTTCTGAAACTGACATGTCTATAAGGTCTTTGATCAGTCTTTTCATGCAGGGGATGCAGCAGCAAACACATGCTCCCAGTAGGATCATTTCTACACAAATGGCAATCAGAATGTTCATTAGGATACTGCCCCACCCTCTAAACAATCTCTGGAAAAAGTCCGTCAATGGATTTGGTCCTGGTTTGGCCATGACCGACACTTGCTGAATTACCTCAAGGTGATTGTCTATCTCGTGTTTATGGTCAGGAATATACGAACAGCACTCCCCCTGGATTAAAGCGCAAGTACCGCCTCTCACCGCTAGGGTGAAGTCAAGAGCCATGCGGTTTTGAAGCATTACAGTTCTCATGGCATTCAGTTCATCAGTCACTAATTCTAGAGCATAAAAAGTTGCATTGCTCATTACTTCGAGAAGTTTAGACAGTTTTCTGAGCTCCCAGATCAATTCACTGCTCCATATGCTGGTAATATACCTGCCCATGATATAACACTGTCACTCAAGTCCATGTGTGTCAGTTTATCGCTTATAGAATGATGGTTTTTCCAGCGCGCATTGATTTGCCCCACTGGATTTACAGGTATCTTGATGGGTTTCTTGACGACCTCTCGGACATTCCGAATTTTTCCTCGAGGTAAGACTGCCATGTGTCATATGGCTGGAACCAGGTAGCCCAAAAAACAACTGCCGGACCAATTCTCAGGTAACCACTTGTATGCTTTCCTACCACATACAAAATAACAATCCTCTACTTTAGTAGTAACTTTACTATGACTATACACTTGTCCTGCATGAAATATTTTTCTATCAATTATAGACAGTTGTTTATAAAGAATAGAATCATGTTTTACTTCATCAATTGTTTTGTGCATCAATTCAAAAAAATGAATCATAGTTTGTATTACAATAAGAATCTGTGTTATTAGCTTTAGTGTAGCATCTATAAGGAACAGTCACATTGCAATTGCTCCAACCCACCTGAACAGTATCATTTTTATAAAAACACACAGTCCCTTTTTGTGGAACAGACAAGTGCAATGCTATTTTATCTTGTGATGTAACAGTTGATGTATCATAAATCAAATTTTCCCAGGTCTTGTTGACTCCTAGGGGGACTGAAGTCATTAATAACCCCCGTATGCTGTCGGCAAAGCTGTGTAAATCCAGCAATTCGAAACATTGAAAGTCTCAGCATACACATATTTGATGGCCTGGTTAGTGTTGAAGTTTGGGTGCCAGACTATGAGCAATGCTTCACATTTATTCAGTTCAGTTTGTGTGGCTGGGAAAAGGAATGGCCACAACAAAAAGATTATTGTCACTAGTACAGTTAACAGGATGATTATGCAATACTTCTGAGGAAATGGTTGTTCTGCATTCCTGTTTTCTCCAACTCTTTCAAGTAATTTTATTTGGATTTTTCTAGATTCTATCATTTTTGCTCTTGACATGTGACAAGATTTTTGTCCAGTTCAAAGTTCTTAACTAGTTTGCAGTGCGTTAGGTGGATCCACGAGGCCCGCTCTGCGATTTTGACTGCAGTAGGTGTCGACAGGAGCACCTGATATGCACCTTCCCACTTTGGTGTTGTCCCGTTTCTCTTTTTGAGTGTTTTCACCCAGATCCACTCCCCAGGGGTCACTGCCACTTCCAATGTCTCTGTTTGTTCTTTATCTGAAACAGAATTTGATTGCAACAGATGTTTAGAATTCAACAAATTTCTCATGTACTCTGCTAGAGTACAGTCGGCTTCCTGGTCTGCGTGCATGAGAGGTTTCCACTGAGGTGTATAATAAGCTCTTCCAAATAGTTTTTCAAAAGGAGTCAACCTTTTTGCATTCGGAACATTTCTCATGCTCAACAGTGCCAGGGGCAGACAGTACAGCTATTAATTTCCTTAGTTTATTCTTTAAAATCCCATTATGCCTCTCAACTAGCCCTGCAGATTGCGGATGGTATGCACAATGATTCTTTAAAGAAATACCAAAATGTTTACTTAACTGTTGTATGGTTTGGTTAACAAAGTGTGTACCATTGCCACTGTAGATCCTTTCCGGAATGCCGAATCTAGGGATGATTTCTTTAACAAGGATTTTCGCTACTGTAGCCGTGTCTGGATTTTTGGTCAGAAAAGCTTCCACCCATCTGGAAAACATATCTACAATGACAAGACAATACTTCTTATTTTCACATTTGTTCAATTCTATGAAATCCATACAGATAGTATGAAATGGATACAGTGGTGTAGGGAAGCTCCCTTGCTTGGGCTTTAACACCCCTTGTGCATGATGTTTGTTACAAATGTGGCACATCAAACAAAATTTTTTAGAATAGTTGGTGAATCCATATGTCGTGAACACTCGGTTCACCAGCTGTACCATTCCCCCTGTTGAGACATGGTATTGCCCATGGCTCAACAAAGCTGCATATCTAAACAAATTAGATGGTAATATCAGTTTCCCTTCTTTAGAGATGTACAGCCCCTTTTCGAGAATTGCTCCTCGTTTTACCCATCTTTGTTTCTTAACTTGCGTAGTGAGTGTCTACATTGTCTTTAACATTTCTAAGTCTAAAATCTCAGAGGGTTGTAGTTCCTCATTCAAAAGAAATACTTCTGAAGCTGCCTGCTTTGCAGCTGTATCAGCTCTCGCATTACCTTTTGAAATCCTATCCTGTTGCTTGGTATGAGCTGTGCATTTACAAATAGCTACTTTCTGAGGTAACTGAATAGATTCTAAAAGATCTAGAATAAACTGTGCATGATTGATAGGTTAGCCAGTAGATGTTATCATTCCTCGATTCTTCCACTGTTGTGCAAAAACATGTACTGTAGAAAAAGCATACTGGCTGTCAGTAAAAATGTTTACACTTTTACCCTTTGCTAAGGTACATGCCCATGTCAAGGCAATCAATTCTGCTGCCTATGCAGATAAGTTGTGTGGTAAAGGTTTTGCTTCTATAATCTCAGTGTCAGAAACTACTGCATATCCTACTAGGTTCGGTCCTGCAGGACCCCTTTTGCACGAGCCATCCATGTAGTATGTCACCTTGGCATCATCCAAGGGGACATCCGTGAGATCTTTTCTAGGTAGTGTCTTTTGCTCAATTACCTTAAGGCAGTGGTGTGGTGTGCCATCTGCAGTGGTTGGGAGCAAGGTAGAAGGGTTCAAAGTCATGCATCGTTCAATTGTAAAGTGAGGTTGGCTCAACAGGAAAGATGCCTAGCAGGGGAAAGATATGCTACCTTCTCTTGCAGTAAAATAATTGCGACTGCATGAGGCACTCTCAATGTGAGAGGGTGGAATAAAACTACTGAGGCCGAAGCCTGTACTGCCATTGCAGCTGCAACTACTGCTTGTACACAGTGAGGTAAAGACCATGCCACTGGGTCTAGTTGTGATGAATAATAAGCAATGGGGCGTTGCTTGTCCCCATGCTGTTGTGTTAACACTGATGTTATATAACCTTGCTTACAATCTACAGTTTGGGAAAAACGTTTATGATAGTTTGGTAATCCCAGAACTAATGAGGACGCTATTAACTGTTTCAATTTGCAGAAAGCAGATTCTGCTTCTGGTGTCCATTATAACAAGTCCTGTGCTGCCATAGGCTTTTTGTATAACAGGTCAATCAGTGGTGCAGATTCCAAGGCATAGTTTGGAATCCAGCTCCGGCACAAATTAGTTGTGCCCAGGAAGGACATCATTTCCTTCTTGGTAGTGGGTTTTGGTGCTTGCAAAATTGCTACTTTTCTGTCCTCATCTAATGTTCTACCCTCCTTGGATATTACATATCCTAGATATTTGACTTGTTTTTTCCAAAGCTGTAGTTTATTTTTGTCTACCTTATGCCCTTCAGTGACTAAAAATTGTAATAGCGCTATGGTATCTTCTTTGCAATCTTGCTGGGTGGGGGCTGCCAGCTGGATGTCATCAACATAAAGTAAAATCTGACTGCCTCTTGGTGGGGTAAATCCCACCAAGTTGCTTGCCATTTCTTGTGAGAATATTGTTGGACTTTCACAATATCCCTGTGGTAGTCACGTATATGTATACCTTTTCCCCTGAAATGTGAATGCAAACCAATACTGGCTGTCAGGGTGTATCGGTATAGAAAAGAACTCATTGCTGATATCTATCACAGAAAAATATTTCTATTGAGGTTTTAAATCATTCAACAGGGTGTGTGGGTCTGGCACTGTAGGTGCCCTTGGTATTACTGCATCATTTACAGCTTGTAAATCTTGGACCATACGCCATTCTCCATTTGCTTTTTTAACAAGAAATAAGGGTGTGTTACATGGTGAATCGGGAGATTCCACCAGCACCCCTTCCCTAAGTAAAGCTGCTATAATAGGTTTGATTCCTACCTATGCATCTTTTCTTAGGGGATACTGTCTTTTCTGTGGTCTAAATACTGACTTTGGCGTGATAGTAACTGGTCCCGCTGTACGAATAAGTCCTACATCTGACTTTCCTGTTGACCAGAGAGTTTCAGGTATATTCTGTAAGGCATTCTCTTCCTCCTTTAATAGGAGTGCTAATCAGCTGTTCTTGCTAGACTGCAAGTGTACGGTTGGGTGGGTCTGAGTTATACAATTCAGCTTCTGAATTTGTATTCCCTGTTCTGACAGTTCTAATTCTGTCTGTTTTTCCCATCTCATGACTTTTTCTTCTAGGTCTGCCCATTCTATGTTTTTGTCCTTAGTTAAGCTAACATGTGGTAATCGATTAGATTTATAGAGTGCAAAGAACTCCTGGGGCAATGAACAGCTGGCTACACTGTTCCCTTCCATGTCCCAGTACAGATTACGTAATATCAATCTGTTTGCATGATTTTTAAACAATTCTTGCTCATATTCTTTATCAGGTCCCGGTGTGTTACAGTAATACAGAGTACAGTGCAACAGGTGCTGTTTGTCAATGTCAACAGAGGGGAACTTACTGATGGCTATATTCATTAATTCTTCGGTCAATGTCCCTGGACCAGTTGTAACCAAGTCTTGACTGTACCAATAAAACACTTCACCCTCTGATTGCACTGCAAAGGTATCAATTTGTCGCTGTTCTTCCATACCCTGCATGGTCGGAACTACTGCTATACCAAATAGCTGCATAAGGTCTCTGCCCAAGAGGTTTACTGGGCATTTTGCAGAAACAACAATTTTGCTTTACTGGGTCAATTCTGAAACAGGATCAGTTATTGCGATGCCACGGGAGAGAGGCTCCCGGTACAGCTGTCCATTAGCTGCTTTTACTAGTATATAATCAGGTGACTCTGAATTTTCTGGCAGTTTGGAGGGATGTATCAGGGTTCGTGATGCCCCTGAGTCACACAAGAATTTGACTTCCCTCCCTTCTACCAAGAGTGTAACTTCTGGTTTTGTGTCTGCTAAATAGAGCGCCAGGCTCAATAAAGCTAGGTCTAATATTTCATTTTCTTCACTATCATTAACTTCTTACACTTCCTCTATCTCTTCTGTCACATCCTCTACTCCCTCTATCACATTCTCATTTGTCCTTTCTCTGCTATCCCCTTCTAGTGATTCATAACTACCATACAGTCAGTCCTCACCTTCCTTGTCTTCCGTAGTTGCCTTCTTATTTTTCTTGCAATCCCTTGCCAAGTGTCCCTTTTTACCGCATTTGAAACATTCACACCTTTTCTTTCGCCCTTCAAAGTCCTCTGATCGTTGATCAGATTGTTTGTTTGCCTGTGCATTTTTTTTGCCCTTTTTCCCGGGCTGTACTACATAAACTTCTGCTCCATCTTCTACAGAAAATACTTGTGCTTTCTTTTTCTTTTTGCTATTAAAATGCCTTTCGGCATGCCTAGCATATTCAAGTAATGACTGTAACCTGCTTGTACGATGATCTACCATGTGTTTTGTAATAAAACTGCTTATGGGTGCAATACTGCCTTTTAAAAATGCATTCTTTAACTACTGTTCATATGGGGAATCTTGTGTCTGATCTTCAGGAACCTGCATTCCACAGTGGTTATTAAAACATTCTAATAATCTGGCATAATATCGGTCAACAGTTTCACCTTCTTGTTGGATGCATTGATTAATGCAATTCCAGTCTTCCCTAGGCTTCCATTTCTCAGAGATGTGGCCTGTAAGACCTTTTACTCTGTTGTCTAATTCTGCGCTGCTATGTGGGAGGGATCTTTGTGCAGCGTCACGGGGATTCCAGTTGCCACTAATCATGTGCCAATCTGGCCCCACAATTTGTCTAACTACTTTTTCTACCTCTTCTCTGTTTAAGTTATAACTCAGCCTCATTCCTTGTAAATCTTCTGAGAACTTTCTAAAATTAACTTTTGGATGGGGAATTCCCTCAGTGGCTTTCCAGATATCTTCCGGAGTCCAGGGTCTATACACTAGAATAGTTGGGTCCTGACCATCTGGTCCTGCCTGAGGATTAGGTACTTCTATGAGTGGGCATATTTTTTCTTCACTCTTAGATCATGAATTCTTAACCATTTGATTCAACTCAATGTCTCCTTTCGAGTTACCTGCCAGGGTTCGAGACCTGGTCCCGATGGGATCTCTAATAAAGTGTTTTGCTTTTGTAATGTCTCTATTTTCAGTGACAGCAGGGTATAATGGGGCTGGACTAACCTGTTTACTTGCTTCATATTCTGGTAAGGGAGGCGGAGAGGCCGATGCTATTATTAAGATATTGTCCTCCTTATCTAAAAACATTGTTTTTGAATTGTTCTTTTGTTCCCTATGGTTTACTTCCTCAATCCACATGTGTGCCTGAGGAATTCCTAATTTGCGTTGCTTTTTTACCCGACCTGTGGAATCGGTTTTGAGCTGTTTGACAAGTTTGATAAGCAAGGATTTTTCTAATTTTCCGTCAGTTTCATACTTATTAACCCATTTTGAATAGTATTTAATATTGTCAGTGCGCTGCGACTGCATGTATTTTGCGTCTTCGGTTAATGGCAGATTTTGGGGTCTTTTTGTGCAATTATTACCCATTTTGTTCTATCCTTTTAATTGTTACGCAACTTCTCTTATTTTTTAACGTGGTACCATGGATTTTGTTATATTCTCTTCAGAATGACTACCTACCTACTCTGTTTTCCCTGATCTATGACAAGACAGTAATCTTTTCTGTCCCTGACTTGTAAAAATACAGTCTTGACAAAAACAATACAAATCTAGTCCCTGATCTAAAACAGAAGAAAGTAGATTCACCTTACCTGAGCCTTTGTGATTGATCACCTGGTTCATAAAAACCCATCCTTAAGTCACAGATCAGAAAGCAGTTGGCCTCTTTTGTACGACAATTCAGTCAGAGGGCTTTTCAAATAAGAAGAGCCAATGTGGTTTCTTCCCCGTATGGTTTCAAGCCACCTGGCCCATCTGATCCGAGGCGAAGTGAGGGTTTCCGGTCTGAAGGACTAATCTATCAAAGGAAAAAAACTTCAAAGACCAATTCACATTAAGTTCAGCTATGGCACCTTTTATTGCTTGCAGCAAGGAGACAAAAACATGCACATACAGAATTTTGCTTAACTACTAACAGGAAGTATGCCCTTCTTATACTGTTCTACAAAACGTTGCTTTCTATAGTTGACGTAATTAAACACAACTTTCTGTATTGTTCTACAGCAGATGTTACTCAGATTTTCTGCTGACATGACTGGATTTATGAAAAACATTTGAGAAAAACAACCTGATCTTGGGGGCTTTAGCCCGCTACAAATTTCTATTGTGTAGTTCTAATAAATGTGTTACATTTCAAGGTACTTTTCTAGCTTAGACACAAGTAAACGCTGATTGCAGTTCATATATTTTCAAGCAGTCTTTGTTCTTATTATCAATAGCTTCTGCAGCGGTGTATTTTCTCACAGCATAAGCGGAACTCCTTGTCTAAATCTCATACCATTAACACAAGTGATACATCTATTTATTATTTTCCTAACACAAGCAGAAATTATCTGCTTCCCTGTAAATTTCCAGAGCATAAGCAAAGATTATAACTGCGCATATTTCATGACAATACAAGATTGGAAAGCTTCTGCAGTTTGTACAGATTTATGCAGTGTGAAATAGAATAAATGTGTTAACCCTTTTCAAACCTTAAATGCAGTAAGCATATTACTAATACATACACTAATACATATTTTTCTAACAACTACCATACTGCCTCCGTTGTATGGAAAGTTTTCTACATGGCCCACCTCATTAGTAAGGGTATCTCATCCAGCAACAAGGTGGTCATAATATCCCTGTATTTTTCCCTTATAAGACCCATTATTGAGTACAATGCCCCTTTCAGCATGTACCTCACAAAGTACAAGCAGCAGCTGGAGAGACCATAGAGGTTCATAACCAGGAGAATCCAGGGCCTCAAACATCCACCCTACACAGATAGGCTGATGGCCCTGTCACTCTACTCAGTCTCCTACAGACTCCTCAGAGGTGACAGCTGTCTGGCATAGAAAGCAATCTCAGACCCCACCCTGGTGGGACTGCTGCATCTCCGCAAGTCAAGCTCCACTCGAGTAACCCATATGCGCGACTTCAACCTGGTCTATAACATCAATAGGACTTGGTGGGACAGATGTGTCCCAGAGAATCCCTCTTTCATGGAATAGACTCCCTCTTCATGTCAAGCAGAGTACTTTATTAACCCTTTTTAAGGGCAACCTAGATAACTGGATGGGGAACAGAAAATACACCCCTGGGATTCCCACTGTGTCTCTGCTGGACAGTGGCATAGGGTGCTGACTTGTTGGAACATGGGCTAAATTATTGGCCAGACTTGTAAAGGCCTCAGGGCCAATTGTCTAGTAACTTCCTATAATCCTGTGACTCAGTGCTGTCAATGTTGCTGGAGAAGATTCATGTCAGTCTTGAACACATTTGTGAAAGGAGGGTGAATCTAGAACTGGAGCAGCTGAAATGGGAGTCTGGGAAACTGCAGCCACCAGTGGAAATTATGGTGACTAAGACATTGATTTGCTTAACTGAAGGATTGTTGGAAAAGCACAGTATTTATAACTAGTAGAAGTTCTGGGTACAGAGATTTGTAATTGCCTAATTTGAGGACTGTTGGCACAGACTTTTATTTCCTGAAAATGTATTAATCTGAAGATGCATTTGAGCCTGCCGACTGGACTGCTTGCTTTACTGGACTATGCTACTGTTATTTTATTTTCCTTAACACTACAACTTTTGGTTCTGTTCTGTGACAAAGTCAATCTACTTTATGTTTCATTATTAAAATGCCTGTTTTCAAGAAAGCTTTGGTATATCTGCTGAATAAAAAAAAAAACATACACGCAATATATAATAATGAGTTCTAAGAATTTTAATTAAATGCTTACTGTTAGCAATGTTCACATCTGGTTTGTGGAATCATAGCACCACTAATAACCTGGCTCATCTCAGGTCTTTTAGGGTGAAACATACCTCCTCACTGGGTGGCTGATTTATTAAAACAGGTGATGATCTCTTGAGACCAGGCATGGGCCATATACATTAATGCTAGAACACCTGTACTTTGTCAATGCAGACAATTCATGAATCAATGAATGAAAGCAATTATATAGCACAAAATTGCTTCTTTATATCTAGGAAAAGCAAATCACATACTCTAACTACATTGTGAAAAAAATACAGAGCTTCTCTTTTTACCAAGTTCACATTATACCTCCTCCTCTACTCTTGATGAATAGGACAGGACAGTAAGCGAATGAAACCATTTTGAGGATGCCACAGTCTAGCCAAGTGCAAACAATACTTTAATAGAAACCCTCAAGGCTCTAACTTCAGCCAACAAGAAATGAGTCTGTGCTTTATAACAAAGTTTCTGTCCAAGTCTAAATGGTCTAAATCAGAAAATTCTGACCTTATCCTATTCATTTTCTTAATATGTTGGCAAAAAATAATGTCAAGGTTTGCACTTCAGAATCTATTCTCATTTACTGACTGAAATAACTTGCGTCAACATGGTGTTAAAAAAGCTTATCCATTAATGCCACTTTTTTATCAGTGTTTCTTTAAATCATTTGCAAGCAGCTTAACAAATATCACCTTTCCTTCTAGATTTAGCCAATGCATTCAGTATAATAAGCAATGACCATCTCAAATCTAGCATATGAGTAATCAAATATTCAAAACTTATGTGAACAATAAAAAGTAATGAAGGGGATAGATGTATGAGTAATCCAGAGTAATCCAGTTATATTATGTGTGAGACGTTATTGTGCAACTTGTTTGAGCCTGCCGAACCAATAACAGAATACATATTGGATTCTTATTTTCTGCAGTTTTGAGTGCTGGAGTACTTATTTTGCTCTTTTTATGTGACATTTAATCCAAGCACATTCTTTTGAGATCTTGCTCTTCCCTCTTGTAGATATATATATATATATATATATATATATATATATATATATAGTCTGTATCAGATCATCGAATCGGCTCATTATCGAATGCCGTAACGTCAAACTGCAAAACCCGAACAATATCGAAACCTCAAAACAGCAAATTGTTTCCTAGGGAAAAAAATTGCTGTTCCGAGAAACACACACACACCACAAGCACACTAAAAAGCAGCAATCCGCACACATACATTTAAAAGTTACATCTAACCCTACACTACAATGCACATAAACTATCTGTCCACTTACCTTAACCCAGACCCTAACCCTAAGGTCTGTTACTATCGTACACTCACCTAACCCGCACCCTAACCCTAACTCACTTAACCCACCCCTAATCCCAAATTCTCACTATCGCACACTCACCTCACCTGTGCCCTAAACCTAACTCACTTAACCCGCCCCAACCCCAAATTCTGTCATAATCGTACACTTACCTGACCCGTGCCCTAACCCTAACTCACCCAACCCGCGCTCTAATACGAACGTCCGCACTATCACACACTTAGCTTAACCCAACCCATAACTTTCCACCGCATTGCTGAAAATAGCGAAGCCACAACAAAGGCCAACCAAATTCTTTCCCTAGGAAAGAATTCGGTTTTGTGCAGCTTTGCTGTTTTCAGCGTTTGCGATACTGGGTTCGATATTAGATCATTCAAAATTCTGCGATTTCGATGATCTAATATAGACCCTATATATATATATATATATATATATATATATATATATATATATATATATATATATTGTTAGCAATTGCTTTGTTCACTAGCATGTTTTACTAATGGGTTGTGAAGTTGTCACAACTCATCTGAATCACAACTCATCTATTAGAGCATTTGAGGATTCCCTTTTGTTGCCATTGTGTGACTGTGGTATTCGTATACAGAAGTAAGGGGTGTGGGGACATAGTCCCCATGTTTGACTTGTGAAGGCATGTTTATCTACATAGAAAAAAAGTTTTGTGTGTGTGTGTGTGTGTGTGTGTGTGTGTGTGTGTGTGCTTGTATGTTTACTTATATGATACAATTGGAGGGTGAGTGCATATGTATAAATGGTAGAGTCTGAGTAATGACAGCATGAATTGTTTACTTTTTGTGATCACTGCATGGATTTGTTGATTTTGCTATTGTTTGCAGAGTATGCTGTTTGATGAGTGTGGGCTGGGAACTTTTTTCTAGGTGTTCTGGTGTGTTTTTGTGTGAATATCAATTAATATATGTTGAATGGATTGTAATGAATGCATTGATGTTCATGGTACTAAATTTGGGATGTATTCAGATGTTACTATATATAGCTATAGATGTAGGGAATTACTTTGAAAGCACAAATGGCCAGATTACCGAATGTGATTTTTGTGCGATGACAATATTGAAACTTTGATTTCCCGAACACAAAAGTTTCACCGCAGTAAGTAAACACTTGCCCAAAATTGCACAGAAACATACCACAATATGCAAAACCCACCTAGGAGAGTGGCTGTGCCCTTTACTCCCCCTAATTATATATATCAACTCTGGGATCGCACTACAGTGGGGAAAAGGGCATATTTCCCCTTGCTGGGCAAGTGTTTACTTACCCTGGTAAAACGTTTACTTTCTGGAAATCAAGGTTTTAATGTTGTCATCTCACAAAAAACACGTTCGGTAAGCTGGCCTTTTGAGTTTTCAAAATAGATCCAGATATAGATATGCATACATCTCAAAATGGCACACCCTCAGCACTCAAAATATTGAACTCTTTCCAGCAAATCACAAAATATCAGTTTACTAGAGTGGATTCTATCTTGAGTCCTGCAGAAGGAGGCAAGAAGCCTTCACATACCATTAAGCAGTTGACAAAATGGGATGCAACCATCCAACCAAGTTAATTCAACTAACTCAACACTGACAAAATGTTGTTTGACCATTTGTCATCCACCCATACATACACACACACACACACACATATATATATATATATATATATATATATATATATATATATATATATATATATATATATATATATATATATATATATATATATATATATATATATATCAATCCTGGCATTTCAAAATTAAAAAAAAAAAAATAAAACAAAATAAAAAAAAATGCCAGAAACAAACAAACATGATCTTTTAACCAAAACCCTACCACTAAATTGAAGAGTTATACCCCCAGATTTAATAAAATCCATGTAGGCATAATGTAGAGCCTTCACGGAACTTACCATGTCCATGTATGTGGTTCTCCCTCGGTAGCATGCCATGCATACTAATGATGGCATGTTGCTGAGGGAGAGCTGTGGAACACGGTTATTGACTCAGTGTAGGGAGTGTTTGACTAACTGTATCTGCAGATGGGTAATACATCCCCTGCACTGCCCAAGTGCAAGCTATCAGTGTATTTAATTTAATTTTTTTTTTTGCATAGTGTGCCACGGCACCCTGCAATTGACATGTGCCACACATCTAAAAATAGAAATGAGATGCATTTAATTTTTGATTCAAAGGTTTGGTTTAAGCATTACTTAGTGGGTTTGCATGGTACGGCACAGTGCTTACCAGTGCTTAAACGTGGCTCAGAGGTATATGTAAAGTATAGCAGCATTCCATTTATCCGTGTAGCCAAGTGAATAGAGTTATGGCATTATGTGCAGTAGGTTCAGGGAATGAATACATGAAAGGAAAATTAAGCAATCATTTTCGCAACATAAATTATGCCAGTTATTTTTAAATCATGATCTGCTGCCCTCAGCTAAGCTCTGCCAAGCCTTGCTAAGCTATGATAAGCACTGCTAAAACTACCTCTGTTTAGGCACTGCTTGGCAGTGCTTGGCACCACTTGGCTGTGCTTAGCTGTTTTATGCACTGCTAAGAACGGCTAATAATTGCCAGTTTAAACACTGCTCAGCTGAGCTGGTGTGTGCAGTGCCAAGCAACATGCCACAGTTTTAAAAATTACCCAATGGTGCATAATGGTAGGGAAAAGGGCTATATTAAGCCCAATGGTGGGAATACACCATAATCCATTAGAGGTATGTCTCTGAAGGATGCAATGGCAGGCAATGGGGAGGGTTCACATGTTTGGGTGCATCAGTGGGGCATTGAGGAGTCCAGGGTCATAGTTGGACTCCTTGTGAAAAACCATGAAAACTGGCTTATGCAGGGAGGTTACCAAGGCTCAGAGTACAAAGCAGAGGCCTGGGACCAGTTATCAAGGGATCTCACCAGTGCAACTGGTATCCTCTGCACAGGTGAGTAGTGTTGTCACCACCATGATGACCTGTAAAGAAGGAAGGGTGTCTATCGGAACCCTGGATCCAAGACTTCTGGGCAGGCAATGTTCCACATGTGTGTAAGTATGTTTACCTGTGTTTCACCAATATTTAATCTTGAATGTCTGCTAAACTGGTATGCATAATGGTGTGTTCTCTCCCAACAGTTGCAGAGATGAGAGCTTGCAACATTGAGGCACATGCAGGGCGGCTGGCCAGGTTGCTCCGTGAGTGTGGTGTGTACACCTACATTATGCTATCTATAATCAAATAAGACAGAGTAGAGCATGAACCATTTATGTACAACACAGTTGTATCGCAATAACTGTGGAATTACAGCTGCATAATGCCAACTGTTGTGCAAGAAAAACTCAAAACTAGTCCAGTAAATCCATGAACATCTGTAATGAACTGTTGTGCAATACTTGAGGAATTAGAGCTGGTATTTCATCCCAGTAACAATATATTGTGTACACCTGCATTTATTTAGTAATGTATAGGTTAGCTAGTATCTCTGTCTTGATTGAATTTTGTGCATGTGTGTTCAACTGTTACTGCAGTGTACTGTAACACTGTAGTACTAGTACCAGGTCATATTTTGTTTCCAGGTGAGCTCTAGGTAAATATCAGTCAGTCACATGTCAACGGTCAAGTCAGTGGGTCTATATTAGATGAACAAAAGTTCATCTTAGCGAACGCTCACATGAGCGAATATTGCTGAACTCGAAACCGCAATTGTGAGATTGCGGTACAGTGAAGATGGGAATATTTGCCCTTTCCTCACTGTAGTGCGATCTTGGAGTTGGAATATATATTTAGGGGGGACAGTTTTGAGTATCTCAATATTCGCTCATGTGAGCGTTCGCTAAGATGAACTTTCGTTCGTCTAATATAGACCCAAGTCAGTGGCTCAGTTTGTTAAATGCTGTGTACAAAGTACATTTTGCTACACACAGACTAGTGTTCAAGTTCTGTGTTATGTACTGAAAAAGTTTACTGAGTCAGATGTGTTATGATGAGAGATATTCTCTCTACAGGGACTACTGGTAAATGGGTGAGGTAGCCTATATTATGTGTAAAATATTGTTTGTTCAGATATCACAGACTGTTAAAATCATTACCACGAATGTCCAAAGCTTTTGATACAGTCTCACACCCCAAAATCTTATCCAAACTTTCTGATCTCCACCTCTCTACCCCCTCTATAAACTAGTTCTCAAGTTACCTATCTGATAGACAACAATCTATTCGCTGGAAATCTGTCACCTCCCCATTCCTACCCATCAACACCGGCGTTCTCCTAGGCTCTATTGTGGGTCCACTTTTGTTCAGTATCTTCACCAACCAATTAAACACAGCCACTAAATCTCCACTCTCTTGCAATATGCTGATAATTCAACCCTGATTACCACCAACCATAGTGACCCTGAACTCCATGCTGATACTCAAAACACCCTCACCTCCATTGGAACCTGGCATCACTGATAATCAACTAATACTAAATCCAAACAAAAAAAAAAAAAACTGCTACTTTTCCTTCCCAAAACATTGGCTCACCTTAAAACCTCCTTCTCCCTTATCACTTAACAACACTATCATCATCCCCGAACCCCATACTAAATTACTTGGCATTACTATCAATGATGAACTTAAATTTGACATACATATCAATCACCGTATAAAGAAAACACACCAAAAACTTGATCTTCTGTACCATAATCACAAACTACTCTCACCCTCCACCAAACCCACTCTAGCCATGCCTCTTCTCTTACCCTGTCTTCTGTATGCAGCTCCAGTCCTTACTAACCTTCAGTCATCTCTTCTCTCCAAATTAGAACATACTTACAACAAAATAGTTAAATTCGCTTCCAGTCTAACCTATAAAACCCACCACCGTCTCACCCTTAAATCCTTACAATTGCCTGAATTCCAGAAACAACTACTTCTTCCTCAACTACATATTATTCACTCTATTCTCTCTACCCCCACTTCCTGTCCCTCCATCGATAACATTATGTCACTCTATAACCCACAGTGTCAGCTTCGTACATCTCCTAGATATCTACAAACCTACAATGAATATAGAAAAGTCCCTATATAAATACTCTGTCACTCATACTTGGAATGCCCTTCCCCTCAACATAAGACATATTCCCCAGAAAACACAATTTAAACTTGAGCTTAAACATTACCTATAAAAGACCTGGTCCTGTCCTTGTCAATCTCCAACCTGAGATACTACTGCTTTCTACACTCTTACCCCAAACACACCTTCTTATTTTCTTTTTTGTTTTCCTACTGTATACCTACATCTTGTTCATGTACATGCTTTTTACTTATTTGAGTCTATGGCTGCTACTTGTATTAATTGTTGCAGAAGAATATACTTATAATACTGCACTATCTTATGAAACTTGAACACAACTGTTTAAATAAAATGAATGTCTCTTTTTTCCTGATGTAAAATTTCTAGAACATAATCCACTGTCATTGTACCACAAAAGCATACTTTTTATAATTTGTAAAATTATAACTTGTATTTTAAAGATTTTCTCCTTGGGTCTCCACTAAAAATGGGCCCCTGGCTCAGCTGGACAAACCCGATTAACAAATAACAATAAATAAATTAATTAATTAATAAAAATAAATAAATATTTATTCATAGATACATTTTCTTGGGTGGCAAAAGCCAGGGAACTTTTTTGGCTAGGCTTATATAGGCCCCAGAGCCGATAGCCTAGTACCTACCTATGAACCTATGAACTTAAAATACATTAAAATAAAAGAAATAAAATGTGTAATCTTGGTATGGCTGTATGCCTGGAGTGTCTTGTAAAGGTGTCCGCAGTTAATTAACGCATGTGATGGACATGTCCACTGCAGTCACTGCTATTGGGTTCTATCCTCATACCTGCCAGAAATATTACAGTATCAGTCACGTGTTGATTACGTAACTGTTACTGGCATGCTGTTAATATACTGACTGTTCTGTTATTTATTGCTGTTTTTTAGATAATATGTATTGAAATTGTAATGGGGTTATTTCCAGTGTTCTGGCATGCAGTTATTACTAACAATGGCTTTGTTTATAACTCAATTATATGTATTGGTTTACCTGCATAACCACAGCGTGTCAGCGTAGGCCGGTTCCTGCTGATCCACCTACCCTACCTCAGGCGGTCATGGCACTGTTTCCCAACACATCTGGGACCCAAGCTGGTGGTGTCCCCTCTTCTGTACTGCATCACCTTCAAGTGGAGCCACCTCAGAGGACCCCCTGGGAGTGGGGGCTGGGGGTTTGTCACCCAGGATCAACTACTGGCCATGGTGTGCAGTATTGTTCATAGGAGCTATGAGCATCATCTGTGCTGGACTGAGGGCAGACTGGACAAACTGGTGGGGCCTGTTGGCCCTGTCACCCAGCCTTCAGCGCAGCCACCTTCAGAGCAGTGAAGGAGCAGTGCTGACTGCCCATGGGTGGGATCTCAGACATGCTGCTGCCATCTGGAAGCACATGCACCTCAGATTCTACAACACCCTCCCTGTTCAAGGTGTTTACCCCCTCATGTGTCATACACCACTCCTGTCAGCTGTCTTGGTTGTCTTGTCTGTCTGCAAATGCAACCTCTCCTTTCCAACGTACCTTCCCTCACATACCTACATTCCTCCCCCAACATTCCACTCTCTCTTAAAAAAAAAAAAGTGGGCACCTGTCACAAAAAAAAAGAAAAATCGCCCCATACATAGCTCTCCATTTCACACGTGTCAACTGGACACAACTAATTATGAAATTAATTAATTAACACATTTATGTTGTCCTCACCCCTTTCCCTGGGGTGTGAGGCTCCAAATTCATGTACACATTCTGTAAAACCTACACAGTTGTTGCTGTACAAGAAATGGAAAGCTATGTTCCTTTCCTACACCCTTCCTGCACAACCCTACCTGCCTTTCAGTATGTTTTTCCCCCTGCTTACCCCATTTAATCACCATCCTATCACCCCCTTTTTCTTTTCTTTTATAAATTTTAGCACAGGTTTACATGGAGCTAAACCTCACATCGCAGAAACCCATGCAAACCTGCTTAACAGTGCTTAAAAGTGTCTTAATGGTCTTATGTGTTTCTCACAGTGTTAGGCACATCAGCAAAATAATCACCCCTGCCACATCTCGAACCCAGGCCCCTATTAGCTATAGCATAGTGCACTAGCCCACAAGACCATTCAGCTCTGAAATAAACCGGGTGTTTCCAGCAATATGTACTGATTGCCACTGACAGACTGCAAATACATATGGGAAAAATAAGCCTGTACCTGGGACAGTGATGCAAGCACTACACGAATACACAGCCAAATAAAAAATAATGGATGTATGGGAGGCCTGGGATACCAGGCATACCAGTCAACTGTACAGATTGTTGCAGAATGTCCAGAGTTTGCTCCCTATTTTTGGCCTGGTTTTCATAAAATCTTATTTCCTGACAAAGTACTGGCAAATGATCAAACACTGAGGTTAGAATATCACGACAGACATTTGAATTTCACACTTCATACCCTTCAGAAAACACATGCTAATGCAAAACCTGTTATTCTATCAACATTCTAAGTTTGTAAGAGCAATATGTAAGATTGTCCCTATTGTTGGGCCTTTGTCCTACTTTTATTTATGGCTTTGTCCAGATTTCTTGATCTAAGAGGTTGAGAGTTGTGATAGTAGCTAATTGTTCCCATTTATCAGCAACATCTTTAAACACACCTGCTAAGGCAGCAATGGTGAAATACATGTGTACAATTGGGGCCCGTGCTGCACAACAACTGCCTTTGAAAGCCATGCACATAATGATGGAGATAGACAACGTGTGTCACAGACTGTGTGTATGCACAAATATTTTGCAAATACACCTGCTGCAGCACTGACTCAGTAGCTCAGTCTATTATATGCCTTGCATGAAGTATATTTTGCAACCCACAGTCCTGGGTTCCAATCCAGCGTTTTGCATGTCAGTTACATTCTTGTGAATACAGCAAGTAATGTCTGAGTTATGCAATTTTAACACACACAGGTCACTGCTACTGCATTAACCGCTACCCATGTTTGTAAGTCAAAGGCCTGTAGGTAGGGACACACTGCACATATTTGTATAGACAAACTATGTGCCGCCTACTACTCTGTGATTGGCACTGTTACATAACAGATGTGCCTTATGCATGTGCCTCAATTGGACTGTAAAGGGTAACCTGGCTCTGCTGTGATGATACAGCTGACACTGATGCCTCAGTTACATGTACAGGTTGCTGTCTTCCAAACAGTTCACACTCCAGCCATGTATCTTAGGCTGCAGCAGCAGCCTGTAACATGCACAGCAGTATGTTAAGCTAGCTGCTATAGACTTACCATACCTCACAGCCCCCTAGAACAAGGGATCTAGACAAAACCATACATAAAGGGGGGTGGTCAAAGGTCCAGAAACAGGGACATGTTTCACAGTTTGCCCTTACAAAGATAGTGAGCTGATAAGATAGCAGCTACTGCATCAGCAAGCATAGTCTGAGGGGTATGACATCTCATATTCATGTCACTCTCTCCTTACTGACCTCAACCCACAATTTTTACCACTGAACTGCCAGATAATCACAATGTCATGGGATAATGGCCAAACATATCATGCAAAACTGGGGTCTATATTATAAGATTGAAACTTTAGTTAATCGAATAACTAAAGGTCGATCCTGTAATATTGAAACCTAAAAATCTTGAACGGCCGATTTAACCCAGGCAAACACTTCTCTTGACCGGTATGTGGATTATGCCCTTTTCTTCAATTTGAAGTGATCTTGGAGTTGGTAAATTTAGTTGGAGGGTAGATTTGGGATTCAAAGTTTTTTTTTCATGCGGCCAAGGGAAGTGTTTCCCTAAGTTAAATCAGCCAATCAAGGTTTTCAGTTTTCGATATTGCAAGATCGATCTTTAGTTATTCGATTAACTACAGTTTTGATCTTGTAATATAGACCCCAAAATTGTGGACATACCTCAGAAATCTCAGCAGTGGACAGTATTTGTACCTACCCTCTGTGATGCTGTAGTCTCTACACCTCACTACATCTCAAAGTCTAAGAAAGGGGCCAAGGCCTACATGAAGGCCTTAAATATTGCACTGTAGTGCCATGTCATTGGCTAATGAAAGTGGAACCCAGCTGTTTTTGGATGCAGTTAGCAAGTCTGAGGCACAGATTGGTGCACAGGCAATTATCTGTTAATGAGCATTACCTAAAAAAAGGCAGTCAACTGCCTATGGGGAACAGGTCTGTATGTTGTTTTGCTCACACAGACAATGGTTTTGCAAGCTATTCTCTGAGGAACACTTCAAAAAAGGAGTACTTCACTCTACCAGGTATATAATAGATGTCTCCATGTAAAGAGATGCAGATGGTAGGATGAAGGTATGGGGAATAAGGATTACAACAATAGGCCTGTCATAAATCTATGGTATTGACATGTTAATGATAGTCTGCTTTCCAACAGCTACAGGCATGCTTTACAACTGTCCCTGCTTTGACTCAAATCCCAGCTCTGCCCCTGTTATTGCCTCCTACAATGGTCGGCTGTTGTAGGAAAGCTAGTGAAATCTGTGTTAGACATAGTGACACTAAATAATGGTGTACACTCCAGTAACATCAAACAATGCACTGTCATTTACACATAAATATCACTGGCATTCTACAGGCATCTCTGACTGTCCCTGATGTACCCTGGCTAGGTCACTGTTTTGTTAGCATTTGTCCCTCATTGGTTGAGAACTATGGCTAACATACCTATCAACCCCATACAGCAGGGATTCGAACATAGCCATAAGTAATGGGGGGGACAGGCCCAACCTCAGTGACAGGGGATATATATTGGCCATATAATGTAAAACTATGAATACACTAATAGATATTACTGTACCATACATGTTTTCTGAGGGGTCTGGTGTGTGACAGTCAAATTCCCTAGTGTCCGTCAACAACCATCAATGAATGGCCAACCATTTGTCAGACATCTGCATGTTTTTGCAAAAAGGAACACATTCATGAGGCACACGTTCACAGTCTAGAAGCATCTGTGTAGTGGAGAGGTGAGATGCCTATAGGGAACATATACTACAGCAGGTTTGCATTGCTGTCTATTGTTGTGGAACACTGCTGTTACTACAATGTCCCCATATAGTTGTTGTAATATCACACAGCTATGTGTCTGACAGTGGCTGTATGCCATATTGGTGGGAGCTTCCCCATAGAGGACACACCACAGTAGACTACAGTGATGGGTGTAAAGACATACAGCAGAATACGTCATGGCACACAGGGACATACTCAGTATTGCTACTATCTTGGTGATAGTCACACTTGTAGTGTGTTGATAGACTGTGGGGTATGACATTTGAGGGAGCTGTGGATGGTGAAGGCCATATTGGTTGTGCATGGTCTGTACATAGTGGATGTCCACGTATCTGGTCCTATAATGTGTCCCGCTCTTGTTGTCTTTCAGAAACAATGTATCACAGGAGGCATCCCCCATTCACAGCTGCTGAGAATGCTGTTATCCTGGATAGCCTCAGACTGCATCATCACATTCTGCTTTCAAGGGGTCAACAACATCGTGACCAGTGTGCAGCATTGTGGGGTGACCTTGTCAGAGTGGTTAATCAAAGTGGACATCGGGACAGAACCTATGAGCAGGTCAGACACAGGCCCACAGATATGCTCAATGCCATACGTCAAAGGGCAGCTGCTATGGCCAGGGATCGTGCTGCCACTGGTGGAGGGCCTGCAACAGAACAGCCACTCATAGCCACAGAGAAAGTCCTTTCAAACCTAGAATCAACCACCAGCTCCCAGGCATCCATCACCCCATACATTCTGGAGGTTGGTGCCACAGCATCCACATCAGAGGAGCGTTCAGGTAAGCTTACTTTGTTCACCAGTGTAATAATATATTAGTCATTGTGGCAGGCTCTGCATATCAGTACATGGGTGTCAGGTCTATCTGCAATGGGAGGGTTGTTTTAATGTACATTTGTTGACAGATACTCAGAATATCAGCAATGTAGGCAGTGTCACATTAGCTACTGTACATGTAGATATATGCACATATTACCCTCTAACAGTGCAACATTTGATATTTCTGACAATCCTTCTCCCTCACATTTTCATAGGTACATCAGGTGTGGCCGGAGTCTGTGGTCCTGTACCTTGTAAATGTGATAACATTTTATGGCTGATTTATACCATATGAATGTTAAGGACTGCCATTTAGCCCAAGGTACAACTGTTATGCTTAGCCAGAGTGGATAGTTGTATGTTCCATATTGGAGTAGTTGACTACAGTGCATGCAATGGATAATCACAGCTGCTGTTTGTACAAACACTAACTTATTTGCAGTTATAGTCATGAAGAATTATGCAGCCTGCTATACAGGAGGCAATGACTCCAAGATGCCTGTTCTCTCACTATAGGGAGATGGTACATACCTGTGGCAGTGATACTACAGCAGGCATATCATTCTCAGGATTGGTGTACTGGGTATTATGTGTAGTTCTATTACATACACTGTCATATTGCATGCCCAACATGTGTTGTGTACTGGAGACATTCACTGGATGCAGCTAAAGTGCATGTTAGAAAGTGGCTGTGTTGTCTGTGTATGTTGTGTGTTGTGTATGAAATTAGTGATGAGATGAGAGAGTGTGACTGGTAATGTAGTTGTGGCTCCTCATCTGTATGAGACTGTGTGGATTACAATGCATAATAATGCAGGTAATAATGTATTGCTTTTGTCTCCCTCCTCACGGGTGAACAGGGGGGTTGGAGTCTGTCCCCCTCACAACCTGTTATCAGTGTCCCATTGGGCTCTGATGATGATGGTGGCCATAGTGAGGCAAAGGTGGGTTTGTCGGGGGCTGAATCTGTCCCGGAGGTTAACATCCCGCTTCTGCCCCCATTGTCTCCACACACAGTCAGTATGCCCACACATACCCAGTCCCCAAAGGCCACAGATATTGGGCAATTACCTAGTGTTGACATTGAACAGGGCAGTGTGACAACTATGGCATCAGTGAGTGTAGACATTTGCCATAGCCAGACAGCTGATGAGGTCTCACACAGGCAGACTGACAGGGGTGCTCAAAGTGAGACTGCTGTTCATCCACCTTCTGTCACAGGTGTCACAGCATGGGTCACTCGCCGCATGTTTCTGGTCATCCTAGAGTCAGAGGCACGTACCAAAACACAACACCAGATGGATGCTCAGAGTCATGGATGCAGCACAGTCTGATATCCATGACTGCCTCTGCTGCACTGGTGACGCCATGGATCATTTCACTGATGTAGTGGACAAACAGTGGGCTGAGACAGTTTCTGTCTTCATCCACACATTGTCTGTGCTGGAACATCTGGTTGGGTTAGGGCATCAGGCACATGGAACTAGGTCAGCAACACCATCTGCTGAGAGACCACTTGTCCATGCACACACGCCACTGTAGTGGCAGTACCTTCAATGCTACAGATGGAAGTGTGCTGTCCACGCCATGATGTAACAGGCCATGGGCATGTGGTCCTGGGTGGTCCTGTGGGGGGCATGGGCCCAGCAGACAGCAGTCACCATTAGGTACAAGCACCACATCCAACCTTGGGCATGGTGGTGCCACTGCCACTCCTGACAGAGCAAGCTCTTGTGTTCATGGCCGTAGATGGTGAACTGTCCACTTTGTCACATACTGTCTACAGCTGTCCAACATGCACACATGTAGGGCTTGCACTGGGCTTGACTGTGTACATGCACACCCGCAAACATCACTGTAACATGCAGGTCACCCACAGACACACATGGCACCTCTCCATGGCACATATGACCAGCACCCCTTCCAGTCTCACACACATGCTGCCAACTGCATGGCACAATGTAGGCCTCTGGCACCCCCGCACCACACACTGTGCAGGTGATGATACCTGTGCCACATCCCTGCCATCCATGAATGCAGGGACATGCAAATATGTGTCTGATGCACAGGGTGACTATATTATTTTCAATGTAGTTGTGTAGTGCGGTATTGTTATGCCATTGCAGGTGTTGTGCACCATGATGGGTACTGTGTGCTGGCATGTGTCAAGATTACAGTAAACCTTGTGTATCTTAGGTGCATGAGGTTAGACAGGTGGTAGTGTGATAGAATGACGGGTGTATCATGAACCTGTGTATGTTTCTGTTCCAGGTGTTTGAGTGGTTATTCTATGGACACATGGCAGCAGTACAGTGGCACAGGATGGCAAGGCAGCACAGCAGAAATATGACATCAGCAAGGTACGGCAGTATTTGTACATGGTTCCCTAGGTGCATATGTGTAGAAGGTTGTATCTGGGACAATGAGGACAGCCAGAATAATTATGCATTCATACTTTGTGAGAAGGTCTGCTACCCTTTGTACATGTCACCTGGGTTTTCTGACTGTACAAACCTAGATGGTGGCAGACATCAGTGATGCCTATATAGGACCTGGAGCTTGTCACAGGGCTGTAAAATGCATAACAACTGCACAGAAATATCCCACATGGGCATGTCCGTAGTGCTGCTAGGGGATATAGCTATAACCACACATACACACACACACACACACACACACACACACACACACATAGTTGGCTGGTGGGAGTCTAGAATCCCTACCTATTTACTATTATAAACTATAGTTCACAGTAGTTATCACATGTGCCATGACGTTTATCGGAGTTTGGATTATCAGCTAGTTCTCTTAAGGTGGATGACATCAGAAGGCTTTATAAAGTGGGCCAATGTAGAGGCCATCAGGTAGTCAAAGGGCCTTAAAGTGTATAACCACTGCTCAGAGAGAGGCATGCCTGTACTGCTGCAAGGGGTGATATTGACACACAGAGAGTTGGCTGTTGTAAGATTAGAACCTCTACATCTCTAGTAGTGGACACTACAACTTGCAGTACTTATTACATGCACCACAGAGATTACTTGAAAGGAGACTGTCAGCCAGTGCTGTTAAGACAGATGACATCAGCAGGGTTTGTAAAGAAGGTCAATGTAGAGGCCATCAGGTAGTCAAAGGGCCTTAAAATGTCTAACTGTTGCTCACAGATAGGCATGTCTGTACTGCTGCAAGGGGTGATATGTAAACATACACACACATACACACACACACACTCACACACACACACACACACACACACACACACACACACACACACACACACACACACACACACACACACACGCACACACACATTTAGTTGTTGTGAGATCAGAATCCCTACCGCTGGAGTAATACACACTTCCACTTGCAGTACTTATTGCATGCACTATGAAGATTACTTGAAAGTAGACTGTCAGCCAGTGCTATTAGGGTGGATGACATCATCAGGCTTTGTAAAGGAGGCCACTGTTGAGAAAAGCAGCTAGTCACAGGGGCATAAAATAATTATCCATTGCACAGATATAGACCAGATGGGCATGTCCTTAGTGCTGCAGGGGATATATCTGTACACACCGAGAGTTACCTGTTATGAGATTAGATCTCCTTCCTATCTAATTGTACACACTATAGCTTGCAATACTTATTGCATGCACCACAGATTACATCTGTTGTATTGGTGGATGCAGCCACAGTACTTGTGGTCTATGCAAAATGGCCTTGTATTACACAGCATGTGTGGCCTGCAGAGTGCTTCAGCATGCTGCTGTTATTGTCTCTAGTGGCATAGGAGTTGGATACCTGTTAATACCCCTGCTATGTGTGCACAGTTTCCAGTATGGCCATGTCAGGCTGGTTGCAGTTTGGTAGGTGGACAACAGGCCATGGACAATATGGCTTGTTGAAGGCCTGTGTTACAATCATTACTCATTACACCACCTGCTCACTGTTGGCTGTCTACAGGCTGACATTCCACAGGCACAGGGTTCTGTGGGTGTGTGGATTATGGCCTTTTGCAGCATAGGTGTGTTACCATCAGACAACTGTTGTAATTTGTAGGTGCAGATAATCCCAGCATTCTGCATGAAAGTGGGGACATTCATATATATATATATATATATATATATATATATATATATATATATATATATATATATATATATATTTATATATATATACACTCATACACTCACACACACACACACACACACACACACACACACACACACATATCTTAACAAATATATATATATATATATATATATATATATATATATATATATATATATACCACATACTGATAGCTAGGGTAATCATGTGTGAGGCGGATGGGGGAGACATACATAGCTGTCTGTATGCACAGACATATGTCCACATAGCTGTTCTTTGGGTGAAAGAGGCAAGAGACATGGGCTCAAGTTAGCTAAGTGTAGGAGCAAGCCCAGTGTGACTGTCAGTACTTAAAAGATGACTCCAGGCCACACCTACCTGTACCCCACTCTGGGATTTTGTGTGCTGCAGACCATTGGCTGCTGCACCTGTTTCCACACTCCAGCACCTCCCTGTTATTTTGTCCAAGGCGTTCCCCCGGTTATTTGCTGAATGTAATATGTGACTCATACCTATCAACTATACAGATTTGTAAGGAATGTGCAGATATTTGCCTCATATCTTTTGTCCGTGTTACATAACATTGTGGTTTAGTGGCACATTAGTGGCAAATCATTAAAGAGTGAGGTTAGTAAAATAATGACAGACATTTGTGATTCAGACTGAAAACACTTCAGGAGATTCATGGTAATGCAAAACCTGTTATTCTATCAAGTCTTTACATTTGTGCTTGCAATATTTAACACTTGCTTCTGTTTTTGGGCCTCTGCCCTACTTATATTCATGGCTTTGGCCAGATTTATTTCTATAAGAGGTTGAGAGGTTTAATGTGACTGGGTACATGCTGTAATACCACATACAGGGTGGGAGTTGCATATCTCTCCCTGTACATGTTTGTGTAGAATGTCCAGCCAATTGCACCATATGTCTGCTCTGTTCCTCATATAGTTGTGGCTTTCCAGTACTACACTGTAAAATGCATGCAATTAAATGTTGTAACTACTGAGACATTTAAGTGATGGCCTTTACATCCTGCAGCTAATCTGACCTGTTGCAACCTGCTGTTATACTAGCCACCTTCTAGGTTGCTCAGACCATGTACAATGTCTGTCTGTAGGTTTGGACCTCTGTCCTCACATTTTCTCTGGCTTTGACCAGCTGTCTTGCAGTAAGAGATTGCGGTATTAAGACAGTCTGTGGGACTTCTACCATACGAGTAACTCACATGCAAAAGTTGTAGATGCTGCAAGCTTCGAGCCATCAACACCATTACCCATGCTAATGTCCTTAGCCCAGTGAGCCACAGAATCCACCCGAGAGAGAGGTTTAATTCCTCACACTATCAACAGCATACAGATATACACTGACCCCTTCATTCTGTGGGTAAAATATTTGGCCAGGTTGTATGTCACAGCCCTGGAAATGTGTGGTCTGCTGATATATCCTTGCAAACATACTCTGTTACTGCAGTTGTGTGGGAAGACAGATGTGTTGAGGGTAGGGGACTCTGACATTGACAGTCATGTGTCGGTCTTATGACCCCATTGTTGGCATTTCCCTTGCATAATGCAATGGGGTTTCTAGCCATATGTCCTAATGATTATTATGGAACACTCAGTCATGGACAGAGTACCTGTTGTCCCATGTGGCTGTTAGATCTCTGCAAGTTGCACAGAAGCCCACTCTATTCCCTTGCATACATGCAGCAGGTCCATATATATGCTGCCATAGTCTAGTACCCCATACATTTGTTGTATAGGAGAGTGACTTACTTTGTGAACACAACAGTTGAAAGGCCTGTGTTTCAGGGCTGAATCTGTCTGATGCACGTGGTACACAGCCAATATATGGTTAGGTACAGGTTGTCTGGAGTTGCTGGCATCATTTTTACTATGTATGTGAGTCGGAGTAAAGAGTCAGTTCCTAGGACCCTAGGTTGTCTGTGCATGTGCTATGTATTGTCTCTAGGCCAAGGCCAGAGTATACTAGACATGCCTATGTCTGTCTACAGGGACAACCTCAAGGTTTCCTCCTCTTAGTCCCCCTGTGGTTGTGGCTGTGGGGATCTAGGCACTGGTGGAGGGCTGTTTGTCTCTTTTCTGTGAGGATCCTAAAGCAGCTGTTTCTACAGGATCATATTGTGTAGCATGGCACATACTGTGAACATCTGTGCACATGGGGGTGGAGAGTACCGCAAGGCACCACCAGATATATCAAGGCACCAGAACTGTGACTTGAGCAGCCCAAACACATGCTCTGTGATGTTCCTAGCTTGTGTGTGTGCCTCATGATGTTCTTCAGTAGGAGTGTGTGCATTTCTGATGGATGTCATTATCCACGGTTCAAGTGCATACCCAGCATCCCCCAGCAGATGGCCATATGGGATGTCCCCCCTCGCAAATATCTGGTACAGGTGTGATGCGTGCCAGATATGGCAGTCATGATAACTGCCGGGCTGCCAGCACACACATTCATGATGATGTCCTGGGCATTCCACATGACCTGACAGTTGATGGGTTTATACCCCTTGCTGTTGATGTAGACTCTACCTCCTCAATGGTCAGTGTTTGATGTGGACATGAGTGTAGTCTATGGCACCCAGTACCTCAGGGTAGCATGCACATGGTAGAAGTGATGCATACTGCTGGCCCTCTCCTCAGGGGTGTTGGGTAAATAGATGTGCTCACTGATGTGTTTGCATGGCATTCAGGAACTGGTGAAGTACCCTGGATGCCGATGCCTGTGAGACCCGCATCATGTCCCCAGTTTGTCTTTGAAAAGCACCTACAGCTAATATCCTAAGGGATACACATACCTTTGTTTCCAATGGGATGGGTTTCCGTCTGTTGGCTCTGGGTCTGAGTTGAGGCAAAAAACAAACCGGTGAAAAAAACACCCTTGCAGGTCCAGCGCCTTTAAACTTCTGGATTCAGATAGATGTGTGCGACGTTCTTTATAATCCACAGGTTATGTTGGTTTTTTCGTTTATTGGCTATAAAATTTCAATTTGTTTTTTTCGTTTATTGACGTTCTTGTTTACAACATAACCTGTGGATTATAAAGAACTTTGCACACATCTATCTGAATCCAGGAGTTTAAAGGCGCTGGACCTGCAAGGGTGTTTTTTTTCAGCAGTCTGAGTTGAGGCAGGCAGAGCTCAGTGAGTTGTTGTAGTATACCCCTCTCCACTCTTGCAGGTCCAGTGCCTTTAAACTCCTGGATTCAGATAGATGTGTGCAAAGTTCTTTATAACCCACAGGTTATGTTGTAAACAAGAACGTCAATAAACAAAAAAAAAAATTGAAATCTACAATCTCCATCTCATGTAGCTCCTTGAAGGTAACCCTCAGCCTGAACACTCTTCTCCTTCTCAGTCTAGGCCTATTGTCAGTAGCAGCATTGGTACTGACCTTAGCATCTAGCACATACAGATGTAGCAGAGCTGCAGCCCCTAGCATTCTCTTAGTTAAAATTTCCAAGTCTGTACTCCAATGGTGCAGAATATGGGGGAAATACAGATTGTAAGGTGTATGCATACTTTATAGTGCTCTGTTTCAGATGCAGCCTGTGTGATTGGCTAACTATGATGCATTCCACCTGCCAAGTACATCATTGAGGGGTTTGAATTGCCCAGTTTAGGAGGAACAGGGGTCATCTGTAATTTATATGATTGGCTTTCTCAGCCAATTATTTTTTTATTCTTTTTTGACAACCTTCCTTGCTAAGCACTGCAGTGTGGTATAAACAATGCTCAGCAGTCAGTAGATACACCCCATGAACAGGCACACTCAGCACAGCTCAAACCAGCTTAAACACATGCTCTGAACCTAAACACAGTTTAGCAGCACTGGACACACCCCCTGCTCAGCCCAGTGGTATGCAGACAGGATTTGCTATTTTCCAATGTGCTTAAAGAAATAGAGACACACTCCTTTTTGATGTCAGCTACCTCTTCTATGGACACCAACTTGGTTCTGGGGCTACACAGGTTTGCTCTGTGGATACAGATAACCATTTTTTTCTGTTCAGTAACCCCAACTCATTTGCATACAGATCTGTGCATACAACCTGGATACTACAATATTCCAGGACTTGCCTCTTTAGCAACCATGGACATCTACCATTGTACATATTCCATGCAAAGCCCTATAATGCATTACTGTCACATATTTTATTTTTTGTTTTTACACTTTTAAATCATTTCTTTTGCATAATGGCATGTTTGTGCACTGCTGCATACTGCCCAAACATTGTATGGGTATTAAAAATATATATTTTCCATTTTGTTTCATTACTTTTTGGACACATAGGGCATTGCTTTGCACATATTTGCATCTGCTTTGTTATTTCTGACCTTCTAACAGGGCTTTTACAGCCCCTGTTCACATTTTAGTTTCATGTACACAGTACTGACACCAACACAGAATCTCCACGACTGCATATCTGCTTTTTGGATCACTCTACACCCTCATTTGCATGCAGTTCACCTGCTTATGAGGTGATTTGCATGGTATGGACACCTCCATGTTGGCATGCTCGTGCATGTCCCTTAGCTCTTTTTACCTGATCACACAGCTGCTTACTTCCATGTAAGCTCCATGCCACTATGCCTACATGGAAAATTAATCTGTGTAGGCTTTATTGAATTCCCCCTATAGTATTATAGAAAGAGCTATTCTAAGATAAGGTGGACATTTTGCATTAGGGCAGCTTTAGGATTAAGGGTAGCACATATTAGTACTCATGGGTAGATGGAGGCTTTGCCTGCCTCAGTAGTATACTGTCTGAGTACCGGCAAACAGCATGAGGAGCTTAGCAAAGGAGCTTAGCAAAGCCTTATCTAGACCTAGAGAAGGAATCATACTTATAGTTATACAGAGGACCAAGCAGCAGCTTCTAGAATATTTCTAAAATCCAACTCTTTCCAAAAAAACATAGATTAAGCCAATGCTCTGGTAGAGTGGGTACTGATCCTACCTGGAAAAGTTTTACTGTGATGAGTATAAAAAAAAGTAATAGCCTTGGATAACCATTTGGAATTAGTCTGTTTTGGCACGGGTTGTTCCCTCTTCTTACCTTCGCAAGAAATGAAAATTTGATCTGAAGATCTGAAAGATTTAGTTGAGGCAACATAATGCCTGAGTTGTCTGTGGGCATACAAGGTATGGAGCATCCTTTCTGCCTCATTTTTTAGGTTCAAGAAAGAAAACAGGGAGATGAATAGTTTACCTCAAAGTACACACAGATAGCACTTTAGGCATCAAAGAATGATTAGTTTCAAAGAAAACCTGTCTCTGTAAAAAATGAGAGAGGGAAGACTTACCATAAGAGCTTGTAACTTGGATATCCTTCTTGCAGAGGTCAAAGCGATCAGTAAAACTGTTTTCCATGTTAAGAGCCTTCATTTCAGCCAGGTTAGCTGCTTCAAATGGAGTAAGTGTTAGTTTCTGTAAAACAAAATTAATATTTCAAGGAGGGGTCACTGTTTTTCTTGGATGCCTCTTATGCAAAACCCCTCCCAAAAATATTTTGACATGAGAAGGCATTGAAAGAGGAGGAACCCTGGGCAAACATGCTGCATTTGCTGATGAAAGAAACTTGATGGATGAGTAAGAAAGGCTATAGGATAGTACCTCTCACAAACTTGTAAAATCAGAGACCAATTAGCCCTGAATGGGTGCAGGTTATCTTGTTGGCACTAACTAGCAAACCTTTTCCATTTGCTAATATGTGATTTTCTACTAGCAGATTTCCTAGCTTCCATTAGTGCCTGCTGCATGTATTCTGCAAACAAGTGCCTAAAGGGGATTAAGACCATGTCATCCAGGCAGTCATTTTGAGTTGATTGGGATCAGGGTATATCAAACACCCTTGTTTTTGTGTGAGCAGATCCAGTCTGTGAAGAAGCTTGTGGTAACTGCCCCTGGGTTAGAATGGAGTCACCACAGCTATCTTGAGAGATTCTTTCTGAATCTTCAGAAATACACTGGGCATCAGTGGATGGGGTGGGAAGGCATAGAGGAAAATGAATGTCTATAGAAAAGAAAAGACATCTGTCTTCCAGGTCTTCTTGCAGTAGAGTTCTTAAGCATAATTCTGACAGCAAACTGCTCAGAGATGAGGCAAATATGTCTGCTTGAGGAACTCCTCACAAACGGACAAATCTTAGAAGACTCCCCAATCTAGTTTTCATTCATGAGGTTATGCCCTTGTCTCACTCGGCTTGTCTGTCACACACTTTTGCTGTAATGGAATGAAAAATGCCAGTAGAGTGAGATTGTGCTGTAAAGCTATAACCTAAGCTAACAAATCTAGTCTGCAAAAGGGGTGCAATCTGCCCCCCCCCCTTGCTTGTTGATCTACCACATGAGTGTGGCATTGTCAGTAACAACTTAAAGAGGTCCTGGGGACCAAAGATGACTCAGAGAGTTGAATGCTTTGATTAAGGCAAGCATCTCTTTCATATTTATGTGCTTAAATCTGTCCTTGGTGTCCCACACACCTTGCACTTTTACCCCTTCTAAAACTACTTCCCAGGCAAAGTCCAAGATATATGTGGTGAATGACTGTTTTGTAACAGGGAGAGAGAAGAGGAGACCCAAATTCATGGATATCTGCTGTCTCCACCAAGTGATTTCTCTTCTGGCAAACCCCAACACTGGGATTTGAAAAGGCAAATGATGTTTATGCTGGGACCAAAGAGATTTCAGATATCTTTCTCATGTTTGGTATCATGAGAATCATAGATACCAGGAGACCCAAAATCCTGAGATATTCCATTGCAGTGGCTGAAGTCTGAATGGAAAACCTTAGAAATAGATCTACATGTAGATTTATTTTCCCAGTGGAAGAAAAGCTCTTAGAACTGAGGTGTCTAGCTGACATCCCAAGAACACAACACAATCTTTTGTGAGGTTGTCAAAAAGACTTTTGAATGTTCTCTTGGAATTGTACATCGTGTAACAGATTTCTCACTGAAGTGAAAGATTCTTGGCACTCTGCAAGGATAATCAAGATGTCTAAATATGAAAAAAAAATGGATACTCCATAGGCAGCAATGAGTTTTAACTGGAATTAGACACTTTGTGAAAACTCTTGGGGCAGTGGATAGTCCAAAGGGTAAGGCAGAGAACTGATAAGGTGATCCAGACACAAAAAACTTAAGAAGCACCTAAAGTCTGAATGAATAGGAGGGTTATGATGATATGCAACTTTTAAATCTAGTCTTTCCAGGAAACTTGATGAAGAAAAGAAGTAACATATAACATGATATCATTTTGAACTTGAGAACTATCACAAACAGGTTTAAGAAAGAAAGATGCAGAACTAATCTCCAACATTTTCTTTCTTTAGCACTAAAAGCATCATTGAATAAAATCCTTTCCACATCTGGGAAGGAGGAATGGGTTCTACCACCCCCTGGAACAGCATGAGATGAAAGGATAGGTGGAAATAAGAGTTTTGTCTGGTGGGTGAGGGATTATCCTCTGGAAAGGAGGAATTTCTTCCCACTGACCTCTGTAACCTTGATGAATGATTTTCAGAATCCATTTGTCTGAAACTATCTGTTAACAAAGATAAAAGTGGAGATTCATACTTTCTGTAAAGGAAAGGTGACTTCCAGGGTTGTTGGGGAGACACGATCCTTAAATAGTCATTCTAACTTATTGTACTGTCATTGGTTTTGGGAGGGAAAGAGGGTTCCTGTATTCTTTTAGGAACCCCTTGCAATTTCTTCTTAAATCCCTGTTTACCTGAATCTTGTTGAGACTATTTATTTTCTTTTTTGCCAAAATTGGATGAGGGATTACAGATCCCCTTAGAAAATTTGGAAAAGGAGTGCAGAAAAATCTTACAGATTCCCTTTATTAACTTATTCCTTTCATCACACTTTTTGATCACCTCTGCCGCAGGGGAACCAAAAACCACTAAATATCTGTCCAAGAAGAATTAAAAAATCTAATTTTTAACATCATCTTGGAGGTTCTGAGAATTCAGCTAGGCAATCTTCCTCAGAACAGTACCAGTGGTCTTTAACTCCAGAAGAAGCATCTATTGAGTCATATACACACTGCAAAGAATGTGTAGGGACCTGTACAACCGAGGAAACTAAATTATTTAAAGCACTTGTTTTCCTCACAAGAAGAAACACCACACAAAATGTTCCTTACACTTTCACAATTATTCAGAATACATTTTCAAATATGAGCTTGACAATTCAAAATTCTGAAAATCAAGTTGCCAAAGCATACACTTTTCCCCATACTTATCAAAAATCTTCCCATCCTTATCAGAGCTGGATTGAAATCACTTAAATGGTTAGCAACAGTAAGATTAACTAAAGCTATAGCTGCTGGGTCATGTTTGGGAAGAGTATATACAAATTTAAAAGATTACATTACTTTATGCATTCTATCTGCCTTTTTAGGGGCAGATGGCTGACCATTACGAAAATTGCAGACAGTGGCACACATACCGTCCAAAGATGATGGAACTGGAGGAATCGGTGAAGATTCTGGAAATGTCTTTTGTAATAGCTCATAATATTTGCTGTTGGATTGAGAAACCTCTGTGTTCTCCCAGTGAAAACACTGACACATTCTGGAGATAGTCTCAGAGAAAGAGAAGCCCCCACTGGGCAAATCAAAAACTGTGCTCTGACTCTGAATCAGAAATCCGAGGAGAAAATCCTGTATCTGTCCCTTCCCCTTTCTATCCAGATCTGGAATCTTGAATCTAATCAGGAAAAGAGGTTTCCTCACTCTTTTACCAGAAACTATCTGATAAGAATGATTAGTAGCCTGAATTAAACCCTGAGCCACACCCAGTAAACTACTCCTGTCTAAAGAAAACTTTAGTTTTTAGTTTTCTGCTCCTTCTTGACAGGAAAAATGGGGCCAACAATGTTATTAATGGCAACAGCAGCTTTCCTGAGTATGGACACAACATTCTGACAAAACAGGGAAGCCTTCCCTGTTTCCTCTAACAGGACCAGCAAGAGTAACTCTCCCTTGTCCACTGAGGAGACCCAAATAGTTGCAGAAGATGTGGCTAACCCCCACTCCATAGTGGCTGTGGATGTTACACCAGAGGGATCCAAGGTAAAAGTGGAGTTGTCTGAGGAACAACTAATGGCCACATCAGAGTCATGATGTAATTTAAAATAGCAATACAGTCTCACGACAGTCTATTAAACACAAACTCCTAGCTTTAAAATAACTTTTCTGAACAGGGAAGTATTATTAAACAAGCATTTTTTTTCAATGGGAGGGTATTTTTTTTTCCGTAAAGGTAACTTATCTGCCCATCAAGTGAATAGCATAAGCTGATTGTCAATCCTTGTAAGCCTCAGAGGAGCATACTCCTTTGTCAACAGGAAAGCTTTGAAGGGTTTGGGCACAAATATACCTTTTTAGTGAACTCAGCTCAAGCTGACCAATAGTATAAATGCATGGAAGATGCCATGAAGGTTTGGAAGCTGGCTGGCTGTGATACCAGCTTTGGGAGGGTGGCCTAATGGTTAAGGTGTTTGCCTTACAAACACAAGGTGCAGGGTTTGAGTCTCACAAGGGATAATTGGCTAGGCTTAAAATGGCTCGCAAGGGCAGTTAGCTTAGTACTAACCTATGAACCTATGAACCCTTGGCAGGATATAACCACATATAGCTAAGGCTACTGCAGCAGTGATCATTCAAACATTTGCTGTTATTGTAAGTTTATTTACAAAACAGTACTTTATGCTTTATAGTTTCTATTGTATACATCTTTCATTACTTAGGACTGATTTCAGTAATTCATGTGGATGAAATTTAACATGGTATCCATTGTGCTTACTAGCTGACTATGATCCTACAATAATTGTTACCGGGAAATATTTAGTCATCTGTGCACAAGGGGGTGATTTCCCCATTTACCTTTGAAGGGTACATTGTTGCCCCATATGGCAAAAAAGCTTTACTTTACAAAGTTCTTTATTGTTTATTGTTAATTATATTGCTTTTGCACATAGCTTTATCCCCCCCCCCATCTCTTTGCTGGAATATTGCATATATATTGTAAATAAGTACATTTCGGGTGGAAATATGTTTTAATATGTGTTTTTGTTTGGATGTTCTGTGACAAAGAGAATTATTATAAAAGATCAAAGAAACTTCTGCCATTGACAAAATGATTACATAGATCTAATAAGCCATTTTTCTTTGTATAATTGTTTTTTCGTGTCTTTCACATAAATTTATGTCCACTACAGATAAAAATGCTAAACAGCTATAACAAAACAAAATGGTATACCCACGTGTTGTGTAATTGAAACCAGAATTTCCTCATTCTGCAGCACCAGACCCTAACCATGTGACATTAAATGCCTCTGTCTTATTATTTTCATGTTAGGGATGTTGCCATTCTCAGAAAGGACTGTATTACTGTTTCTAAACCCTGCAAGATGGGCCAAGCATGCTAGGCTGCTGGAGTTGTCATTGACTTTAGTTAATGTGTATCTAAAATTGGGACTAGGGCAAAAGAATTTAACGACATTTCTCAACAAGCTGATGGACTTTGCTACAGGAGATCTGTTAGTAGTTAAAGGTTTCTCTTAATGATGTTGTAGGTCAGTAGTGCGAACAGCCAAGCACCTTATCAAATTTGAAACAATACCTCCTTATATTTTCACATTATTGAAGATGGAGGATAAAGAGCTATTCTTAACCCTGTCTTGCTTCTCCCTTTTCATTCGCTGTTCATTTTTCTGTCGAACATACTGTAAGATAGACAGAATATACAATACAGCCTCTGTGTTTGGTTACTGTAGCTATATGCAGATAATTAACACATCTTTATTTTGCAAGTGAGTTGCAGCACCTAGTAATATCACCAGTACTTGCACTGACCCTACCCAACCTTTTCCAAAATATGAAGACTCTTCAGCTCACGGCTCAGAAGGTAGGATAATCAGAACCACAAAAATATTAAAAGTATAACAAAACAAAACTTATTTTAGGTCTACATCTGTTTATATATTGTGAGCAGAAACTTAATAACTTAACACCTCAGATTCAAAAAGCCTTCTAAGAGTTCATCTTATCAATCACAGAATTACTAAACAGAACAATCAAATGAGAAATATCTGATAGAATCATGGATTCATTTACAACCCATTTAACATCTGCCATTTCACAGATAAATGTTTCTAAGTGCATTTGCACTTAGCTCTAATGGGTTGACAGTTCTATATTTTAAGACATAATTCACCTCTTTTTTCTGTAATTCTTCTTCAACATAGTCAGCCAGGTATTTTGATTTTGTAGTGACCTTCTGAAATATAAAATACCCGAATAAGGTAAAGCTGCCTTAATATACAGAGTTAACCTGGACTAGTGACTCATTTAATGGATTGATTTTCAAGTAATTTATAAAGCATTCCTGAATACTGAATTTGACCATTCTGGAAGCATGCTTTACATAAAGCAAGCAACATCTATAATATAGGATTAAATAACATTTTCAGTACAGCATTTTAAGTTTTCTATAGTGCTGAAACTCAAATCACTAATCCATTATGTGTTTGGATGTGACATATTTACACATACTGCATCATTAGCATTAGTTAATACTTTTTATAAAGGACAATAAAAGTTGTGCTTTGCACATGTCTCAGAATAACTGGAAGTCAGCTCTCTAGCCAAGTTGTCTACATTTGAACATAACATGCTGGGTGCCTTTGACAGATGAGTAGAAAGGACATTACCTGCTGATACCACAAACCAAAGTTTTGTATCAATGCTGGCTATCTGGCTAAGAAATTATATATGCAATAAAAGAAAACTGCCTGGAATACTCATCTCCAGTTCTATAAAAAAATATTAATCTAAAGTAAGCATTGTTTCACTTTTCTAGCTTGCTTCTACAAATCTCTATCTACCTAGGCAATTGGCTAGCAAGGTTAAAGAGTAATCTGCTCTATTAAGCTTTGTAGCTGTCTGTGCCGCTTCAAAAAAAAAGAATTGCTTTAACAATCAAAACAGGTTTTTCATGCAAGTAAGCTCATCATAATAAAGGGATCTTTTTAGTCCATTGGCATGATTACTTAATGTACGAAGAGAGGTTTTCTGCTCAAGTATATTTGAGAGGGAAGAGTTTTCTGCTCAGGTATTTTTGTGAAGCACTCTACAATAAGTTGCATAACCTTTCCTACTTTCTAATAATAACACTGCTAGGCAATTTATCTGTATCAGATGGGCCTCAGTGATGAATAAATTCAACAGACTCATTTTATCATAAAGCAAAATGCTTAGTAAAAAAACCTAAGCCGAATAAGAAATATACTTGAATATCTAAGGAACTTTTATGTGTCATAACTGCAACATTAATTTATAATGGATACGTCTGCATAACCCATGACTGAAAACATATTTGTTTCAAGAATATGTTGACTATAGCACAACCGATGTTGTATATTTTGCATAATGTCTAAAAGGCCAATTTTTTATTTACTAGTATCATTAGAAATTTAAGACGAGGGGCAAATTTAATAAAGCTACACATGGCCTCAGTTTACATGTAGGCATCATGCCACACTGCTTACACGAAAGTAAGCAGGTTGTAGATTTAGTAAACACAGCTGGGTGGCATGCACACATGCACCAACATGGAAATATCTGTGGCCTGTAAATCACCTCATAAGCAGGTAAATTCCATACAAATGAGTCAGGCAGATCAAACAGCATGCAGATAGGCAGCTTTCCAGACCCCATGTCAGTCTCCATATTGTATACAGAAAAATTCCATGTACAAGAATTTAGACAGACAAAAGGGGCTGTAAACATGTAGGTAGATGGACAGAAATGGCATAGCATATACAGATATGTGTGAAACTATCCACTGTGTGTCTGAAAATTTAAGACAAATAAGTTAAAACAATTTTTTTAATAATCTGTGTATGTTTGCACAGTGTGCCGTAGTGTGCAAACATGCCTCATTAAAAAAATAAATAAAAAATAAAAAAATGAAAAACAAAAGTAATATTATGTGACAGAAGTGTATTACAGGATCCTGCATGGAATATCTGCAAGGGTGTATTGGTGCTGTTGCTAATGTGGTAGGGCTTTGAACCGTGTTGTTTCCAGGGTTTGAGCATGGATCCCTATGCTAATAAGGTGGGGGTTACTGAACAGTACAAATGGGTATCCGTATCTGCATATCCCCTCTGTGTAGGCACAGAACCGTGTTGGTGTCCACACAAGAGGTAGCTGACATCAAGTGAGGGTGAGCCCAATAACTTCTAAGCTGATTGGAGCTTAGCTCCACCTGCTTGCATGGTGTGCCACCATGCTGAGTGTGGAAGTCTGGGGGTATGTGTACACTAAGTGCTAAGCTTTGTTTATCTATGAGGCATGTGTTTCCACGTGTTTGCATGGTGCACCCCCGTGCTGAGCCTGGAAGTATGGGGGTGTGTGTACACTAAGTGCTAAGCTCTGTTTAACTATGGAGCATGAGTTTGAGAGGTGTGCTTCAGTGCTGAGTGCATCTAAAAAGGCAATGACATATTAATTAGGCTTGAACCCTGTTAAATTTAAACTAGGGCCATTAAATTATGTTAATGATATACTAGGCAGATGGAATGCATCATAAGTAGCCAACCACAAAGTCAACAACTACAGCAGAGCACTATAAAGTATGCATACTCCCTACAATCTGACCCCCCCCCCCCATTCTGCACCATTAGAGTACAAACTTGGGAATTTTAACTGAAAGAATGCTAGGGGCTGCTGCAGGTCTGCTACATTGGTATGTGCTAGATGCTGAAGTCAATGCTGCTGCTGCTGACAATAGGCCTAGGCAGAGAAGGACAAGAGTGTACATGGCTCAGGGTAACCTTCCAGGAGCTACATGAGCTGTAGATTGTAGAGCACTACAGGGTGGATAGGGACATACTACAAGAACTCACTGAGCTCTCTTGTCCTCAACTCACACCCAGAGCCAACAGAGGGGAATCCATCCCAGTGAAAACAAAGATATGTGTAGCCATTAGAATAGCCACAGGTACCTTCCAAAGACCAACTGGGAAAATGATGGGGGTCTCACAGGCATCAGCATCCAGCATACTCCACCAGTTTCTGGATGCCATGATATCACATGCCAGTAACCACATTTTTCCCCTCACCCCTGAGGTGAAGGTCAGCAATATGCAACACTTATACCATGTAGCACACTACACTGAGGTACTGGGTGCCATAGATTGCACTCATGTGCAAATCAAGGCACCGCCCAGTGAGGAGGGTAGAATCTATGTTAACCGCAAGGGGTACCACTCCATCAACAGCCAGGTTTTGTGCAATGCCAAGAGCATTAGCATGAATGTGTGTGCTGGCAGCCCTGATAGTTATCACGACTCCCATATCTGTCATGCATCATAGCTGTACCAGATGTTTGCTAGGGGGGACATCCCACACAGCTATTTACTGGGGGATGCTGGCTATGCAGTGGAACTGTGTATGATGACACCCATTAGAAATGCACACACACCCATGGAAGAACATCAACATGAAGCACATGCACAAACTAGAAACATTATAGAGCATGTGTTTGGGCTTCTGAAGTCAAGCTTCCGGTGCCTCAATATATCTGGTGGAGTACTGCAGTAGTCTCCAGCCACATGTGTACAGATATTCACAGCATGTGCCATGCTACACAATATGATCCTGTGGAAACAGCTGCAACAGGATCAGCAAAGGATGGGATACATAGCACCCACCAGTGCCAAGGTCACCACAGCCACACTCACAGGAGGACTCACATGAGGAACCTCCTGATGATGTTCCAGTAGGCAGACATAGATGTACACAGTATGCCCTGGCTTTGGCTAAGAGACAATTCATAATACATGCACTGACTACCTAGGGCCCTAAGGACTGACACCTTACACCAACTCACATACATATATTAAAAATGATGCCAGGCAACCCACACAACCTGTTTCTAACCATGTATTGGCTGTGTACTGAATGCATCAGACAGAGTCAACTGCTGCATTCACAAAGTATGTCACTCACCTACACACTACTGGTAAGGAGTACTATAATATGGTATCGTATGTATGGACCTACTGCATGTATGCAGGGGAATATAGTGGGCTATTTGTAGAGATGTAACATCCAAATGGGACTACAGATACCCAGTTCAATAGTCTGTGTTTTGGAATATTCATTAGGCCTCATTGTTGGTATATTCACTACAGCAGTCAAGGGAGATATTAAAAAGTGGGGCACATATTTGCACTACTGTCTGTGTGAGAAGATAATTTGCTGTTCTTTCCTCAGCCCCAACACATCAGTGTTCCCATACAAATGCTGTAAGTCAGCAATGGTATATCAGCAGACCAGGCAATGTCAGGCCTGTGACATAGAACCTGATCACACAGTGTATGTCTCACATAATGCAGGGAAAACAATGTACATATGTAAGCTGTTGATTGTGTGAGGAAGGACACATCTCTGTCTGGCAGCCTGTGTAACTTAGTGGGCTAGGGATGTTAGTATGGGTAACGGTGTTGTTGGTTCTAATCTGGAAGTATGCACAGCTTTTGAATCTGAGGTATTAGGATGCTGATGTTTCCACAGACTGTCATACCACTCAATCTGTTAGTATAAGAAATCTGGACCAAGCTAGAAAGAATGGGGAGACAAAGGCCCAAAAATAGTGACAGACAGTTCCGATTGTTGTGATTAACATAGAAAGTTGCTAGTATGACATCTTGTTGCATTATTACAGAATATCTAAAGGATATAAAGTCTGACACTCAAATGTTTGTGTGTAGATAGTATTATTCAGTAACTTCAATATACAATAATTTACCAGAACACCACAAATGTATGAGGAACAGACCAAATATATGAGGCAAAATTCTGGACATTCTACAAAAAATCTGAACAGTTGAGAAGTACGCAGACTATCAGTCTGTGTATGGTGTAACAGTATGAACCTCAGTCACATATTAAGTACAGCAGACAGTTGGGGAATGCTGTGGACAATTTGAGGGAAGTGGAGTACTGTAGAAACAGGTGCAACTGGCAATGTCTGCAACATATAAAATCCCAGACTGGCGTACAGGTAGGTCTGGCCTGGAGTCACCTTGTAAGCACTGACAGTCCTACTGGGTATGCTCATACACTTAGTTAAAATGAGCGCAATTCTATTGCCTCATCATCAAAATGACTTGCATTGTGTAACTATGTCTGTACATATAGTCTACATATAGTCTACTTAACACCGAAAGTTTGATAAGAGATCTTGGGACACAGGTGGACAGTAGTCTCTCCTTTGATAATCACATCGCCGCAGTAGTCAGGAAATCCTTCTACATGGCACACCTCATCACAAAAGGTTTCTCATCCAGGAAAAAGGAGGTCATTGTTCCCCTCTACTCGTCACTCATTAGACCCATTATAGAGTACAATGCCCCTTTTGGTATGTACCTCACAAGACATCTACCACAACAGGAAAGGCCATAGAAATACCTCACAAAGAGGATTACCAGCCTCAAACAGATGCCCTACACAGACCGTCTCAAAAAACTGCAGCTTTACTCCAGTGCATATCGCCTATTCAGAGGCGAACTTTGCCTAACACACAAAGCTATGTCAAACCCATAGCTTTTAGACATGCTCCATTTAAAGAAATCCCAATCCCTACGAGCTTCATGCTCTAGGGATCTAAACCTTGTCACCACAATAAACAGAACATGCTGGAGGGATAGATTCCAGTCCCAGAGACTTCCCATACTCTGGAACAAACTACCTATCTATATCAAACATAGCTCCTCATTAGCACTCTTCAAGAAAAATCTTGATGATTGGATGGGAGATAGGAAATTCACCCCGGGGATCACTTTTGTGGCTCTGCTCTACAATTGCACAGGAAAATAATTTTCTTGGGTGGCGAAAGCCAGGGTACCTTTTGGCTAGGCTTATATAGGCCCTAGGGCCAATAGCCTAGTACTTACCTATGAACCTATGAACCTATATACATATACATATACATATACATATACATCTGTCCCTATCTTTCTCTCACATGATTAGTATATGCATTGCTATATACTGCCAGATATATACCGATATATATAGCTATGTATATTACAATGATCCATAGACCCTCCACATATATCTACATAACACATATACATATCATACATACACACAGCTACATTTATAGAGACATCCCTGTTATAGGCAGATATATGTGTGGATGTATGTATTGTCCCACATACCCTATTAATGGTGAGCAAATCTGCACTCACACATCCATAGAGTTGCTCAAAGGAACCAAACTAAGGGTACAATAGTATGTATTCCACTCACATACAGACTCCTGTGCCTGCTGGCTGTTACCGTGTAGACAGACACAGGTGAGCAGGTGGTGTAATGTATAATGTTGTCAACGCACACATGGACAGGGCACAATGTCCCTGGCCACAGGTTTGCCTATCTAACTGCAATTGGCCACATATGATCATACTGGTAACTGCACACACATAGCAAGGATAATATATATCTCACTGCTAGGACACTAGATGCAGATAACAGCATGAAGCAATATCACTCTGCAAGCCACAAATGCTGTGCAGCACAAGCCTAGTCTGTGTAATCCACAAATACTGTGCCTACAATCACATATGCAACAGATATAATCTGTGGCAAGTGCAATAAGTAGTGTGAGAATCAGTGTATAAGACTAGATAGGTAAGGGTTCTAATCTCACTCCAGCCAACCTGTGTGTGTGTGTATGTATATATATATATATATATATATATATATATATATATATATATATATATATATATATATCCCTGTAACACAATGGACATACCCTCATGGGCTATCCATCTATAATGGTTATGCACTTTTTGGCCGTGTAACTAGCTGCTGTCTTCCAAACTGCCCTCCTCTACAAGGCCTGATGATGTCATCCACCTTATGACCACCAGCTGGCAGTTTAATATCAGACAAAAGCCATGACACATGCGATAAGTACTGTGAGCTATACTGTATAAGAGTAGATAGGGAGGGGTTCTAATCTCACTCTCACCAGCTTGGTGCATATGTTTATTCATATGGCATATGTATGATAACTTTTGTAAACTAGACATAGATAGGGTTTAGTAATATTTTATTTATAGTGGGTAATGTGCCCCCCGCAAATGACTGACCACAACAAGGGCTGATGATATCAACAAGCATTATATGTTCTAAACTGATTGTATTAGCAGACTTGAGGTCTGTTGCATCCATCGGGTACTGTGATCTGTAGTGTGTACAAGTTCATAGGTAAGTGTTCTAATCTACATACAGCCAACTTGCACTACATGTGTGCCTTGGCTTGTCCTGTATGCAGTGAGTGGAAGTGGTGCTAGGCTGAATGCGGCCATGTTTGCGTGCGAGGCTGTTGCAGCATTTTACAACAGTTATGGAGCCATAGGACATGCATAATGGCCATACAGCCCTCACAATCAGACATCTTTATACCCCTCTGTATAGGATTAACAAATATTTCCCCAGTCCAAGAGGGACTCAGGCAGATGTTATGTGTTGAGATGATGGTTGGCCAGCCAGTCATACAGATGGCATGTTCTGAGGTGCACTGAGGTGCTCTGTGTACCATAGGGCAGGGTCTGTTTCAAGGGTGTGTTTAAATCTGCTAGACGGATGTTTCCCACAAGCATGGAATACTAACGTCACATAGTAGGTTAATGTCCTTACATACAGTCATCCATCTACAATGTTTCCTACAGATAGGCAGCATATGCACTCCAACAGGGTCTCGCCTTGCTCTGTATGCAAGGCACAGATAATCTCTTCGTAGTCTATATGCCACAGGTGGCAATGACACTGATTGCAGACTATCAGCAGTGATCACCTACTGAAGATGTGAAGTGACCTTGTGCTGGACCATACCGATGTGTGCAAGTGCCAGTACAGCTTGGAAAGGTACATCAACAAGTGGCCATTGCACTCAGATATTGGCATGCTGAGGGAAGAGTATGCAAAGGTTATGAGTATGTCACCTACTTGTGACTGTAGCCTCAGCTATGCCATATGATTCCTGCCATACCACTGTAGAGAAATAGTAATCTGAGGCACATTACGTAGAAACCTGTGTGTCCAGATCTGTGTGCCCACTTTTCACCCCTGAGTATGTACATCACATGTTGAGACTGATGTGCTACTAACCAGAAACAATACTATAGTGTCTGCACACTGCACACACTTGAGTCATTACATATGAATGTAAGGACATACACTACTGTATCATTTGACGGTCACTGTTTGTTAGGATGTGAAGATGCATTCACTGTTGTACCACCTATACTGACAGGTTTTGGGTGTAAATACTGCAATACTGAATGTGGAGAGCCAGCACACCTATCACTGTGTGCAACAGCACCCTTTACATGTCATCACACAGGCATGTCGTACAACTGTACCAGCCACACAGGTGCCATGTTAAACCAATACACAGTGCAGATAACATGTTCTATGGAATCCGTGTCATGACCATGCAAATGTAATCTGTCTCCTAAATGCTGTGAAGAGGATGTGCATGTCCCCATACAGAGAGGTGCCAGATCCCACTGTGTACCTTCCATGTTACCATGACAGTGGTAACACAAGTCTCACACATTCTATACACCTACAACATCAACATGGTATACATAGTAAATACTGGGGAGACTGCTATGTAACACAGACAGTACACCCTACATCAAACAGGCCCCCCATGCATGTAAAGCATCATGTTCAGGTTGCACAATGGGATGCAGAACACGACAAGCATAGTGATGTTGGCAAACTGTCTGAACCAGATACATATTTGTAGATGGGCCAACTCCATCACCACAGCTTGTAGATGTGTAAGTTCTGAAAACCCAGGTGACACATATCAAGGATATCAGACCTTATCACAAATTATGAATGCATGAGTATGCTGACTGCCGCCATTGTTCTTGTTAGACTGTTATACACATATGAACCTATGGACCCATGCAAGTATACTGCTGTACCTTTCTGAAGTCATATATCTGCTGTGCTGCTATGCCATCCTGTGCCACTTTATTGTTACCTTGTTTCCATAGGTTATCCCTTCAAACTCCTGTAACAGAAACATACACAGGTCAGTGACACACCTGTCATTGTGTAACAATACTGCAAGTACAACATCATACAATATAATGTGCAAAAGAGGATGTTGCATACTCATGGCACATGTCAGCATACAGTATTTAAAATGTGCAAAACACCCCAAAAAACAGTAAACAAGTACTTTAAAATGCAGGAACTGCAGAGCAAGGTACAGCACAAACTTATTTTCCTTCAGGAACACGAAAGCTTTATTTTACAACAACAAATAACCTCTTTTGTCTCAAATTAACTTTAAAAGAGACTTCATCAGAACAGTTCTGATGAAGTCTCTTTTAAAGTTAATTTGAGATGAAAGCACTTATTTATTGTTGTAAAATAAAGCTTTGGTGTTCCTGACGAAGAACAAGTTTGTGTGGTACCTTGCTCTGCAGTTCCTGCATTTTGAAGTACTAGCATACAGTATCTGTTGGTGACCACTACAAGTGGCATCATGGCAAAGTATATTGCATTACACAATTACATGTCAAGTAATATAGTCACCCTGTGGATCAGACACATAGCATCATTTCCCTGCATTGACGGGAAGGATGACAGGGATGTGCAGGTATTATCACTTGCACAGGGTGTTGTGTGGGGTTCTGGAGGCCTAGGCTGGCCCAAATTGTTGACAGCATATGTATGAGTTAGGAAGGGAAGCGGGAGAGATGGACCATGGAGAGGTGCCATGCGTGTCTGTAGATGACCTGCATTTAACAGTGGTGTGTGAGTGCTTGCATGTACACAGTCAAGCTCAGTGCTAGCCCTACACATGTGTATGTTGGGCAACTGTGGACCATACATGGTAGAGTTGACAGTTCACCATCTCCGGTCCTGAATATGGGAACTGGCACCACCATGTCCAAGGTGAGACATGGTGGTAGTACCTGATGGTGACTGCTGTCTGCTGTGACCGTGTCCCCCATCGGACCACCCAGGACCACTGGCCTATGGCCTGCCACATCATGGTGTGGACAACACAATCCTCTCTGTAGGGCTGGATGTGCTGCCACTATGGGAGCATGACTGTGCAAGACCACGTGTACTCTCAGTAGATGGTTTTGCAGACCTACATCCACGGGTCTGTTGCCCAACTCCAACCCGATGCTCCAGTAAAGACAATGTGTGGTCCAAGACAGACACTGTCTCAGCTCATCATCTGTTCACTGCATCAGTGAACTGATCCAGCATGTCCCCAATGCGGTGGAGGCAGTCACAGATGTGAGACTGTGCTGCTTCCATAGCCCTAAGCATACACCTGGTGTTCTGTTCAGAATGTGCCTGTGACTACATGACAGCCTGAAAAATGCACTGAGTAACCTGTGATGTGATGCCTGCATCAGGTGGTGGATGGACAATAGTCCTCCTTCAAGCACCTCTGTCAATCCATCTGTGTGGGCCCTTACCATCTCTCTGGCTATGGCATTGTCTACACTCATTGGAGCCATAGTTGCCACACTTTTCTGTGCAGTGTCTCCACTCTCTGACTGTCCACTGTCTGTGGCCTGTGGGTACTGGGAATGTGTGGGCATACTGACTGTGTGCAGTGATAATGAGAGCAGAAGAGGGATGTTAATCTCTGGGACAGATTCAGCCCCTAATAACTCCACCTGTGCCTCACTGTAGCCACCATTATCATCAGAGTCTGAAGACCCATTGCTGTCAGGTTGTGTGGGTGAGAGACTCCAACCCCCTGGTCACCTGTGAAAACCAAGACAAAAGCAGTACATTACCACCTGTACTATTATGTATGGAAAATCCACCAAGAGTTATATTATTGAGGATCATCAACTGCATTACCAGTCTCACATCTTCTCATTTCCACTTTCATGCACAACAGACTTCCTCACAACAAAATACACATTCAACTCAAGGCCTGTATAACAAGCATGTCAGGTAAATCAATTGACACTTTGGCCAGTACAGTTTACCTTTTAGTTATTCAATATGACACTATACTTGATAAAATAACATTTAAACCCAGTACACATATCTTAACAAATATATGCAAATACAGGCTTCAATGCCTAAGGTATGTACCATCAACCTTTTGGGTTTTAAAAGGCATGTCAGATTAATTGTCTCATATAAACCTGGAGGCTTATTCACCTCATATAAACCTGGAGGCTTATTCGCTCTTAACTATAACTGCAAAATTGTTTCTCTTTGTTCATCTACACTCTTGTGATTATGCACTCTAAGAACCTTAGGTAGATGTTCCAGAATGGAACATACAAACATTCTACTTTGGTTACACACAAACTTCGGTGTACATAGGGCATTGTTCTGGCCCTTAATTTTAAGAGCATATATATGTGCTGTAACAAAACAGTATCAAGCTTACCAGGAGCCGGACCACTGCCTTGGACAACACCTGAAAGATCTTTGAAAAATTGAGGATTCGGTACTGTCAGTACCCCTGCATGTTGCAGCACAACAAGGTTATATACGCATATATCTCACTTGTACAGTAGCTACTATGTTACTTGATGTATTGGAGACATTCTGTGTATGAGTGTACAGCTGATCTTTAACCTTCTCCCAAAGCACATAGACCTGACACCCATGTAAAAGTATGTATAGCCTGACACAATGTCTGCTACAGAATTATAGTGGTGTTCACAGTAAGCTTACCTGCACGCTCCACTGCCATGGACATACTGATGTATGGTGTGATGGATGCCTGGGATCTGTCATGTATTCCTAGGTTTGCCAGGAATTCCTCAGTGGCTGAGAATGACTGTTCTACTGCAGGCTCTCCACTGGTGATGGCACGATCCCTAGCTACATCAGCTGCCCTTCATCGTGCAGCATTCACCATGTCTGTTGCATGATTTCAAACCTGCTCATATGTCCTGTCCTATGACCACTGGCATTCGCATTCCAGACAAGGTGTGCCCACAATTCAGCTCACTGTTCCCTGTTATGTCTCCCCCTGAATAGCAGGATGTGATGATGCTGCCTTAGTCCTTCAAGTATTATTTCATTCTCCACATCATGGTGTCTACAGTACATTATTCCTGAAAGACAACACAAGGGGAAAACATTACAGGATCAGATACATGGATGTCCACTATGTACAGATACAGTAAGGGCAAAATAGCCAGCATTATCCACTGCTTGCTCATACATACTATGTGTGTGGATGCAACTGAGATAGTATCAATACTGAGGTATTCCCTGTGTGCTGTGAGAGATTCTAGTGTATGATCATACACCCGACACTCCAGTCTACTGTGGTGTGTCCCCTATGGCCAACCACCCATTAATATGTCATAAGACCAGTGACAAACAAATAGTGTGCTATTAGAACCACTATAAAGGGACAGTCCAACAACACCAATGCGCCACAATGACAATAGACAATGCAACCTTGAAGTACTGTACGTCCTCTGTAGGGGAAAGTCAGCAGGATATGAATGACATGTCATTACCACAGGTATGAGACAGGCTTACTACTGTAATCCATATTCCCCATACCTCTATCCTCCCATCTGCATCCTGTAATGCACAAAAAGCAGTTACATACCTGGTGGAGTGCAGTACTCTTCTTTTGAAATATGCTACTAGTAATGTTTTGCAAAGGCATGCTCTGTGTGAGGAACGTCTGATACAGAATGTTTCCCCATAGCCAGCTGCTTGCATTTTAACATGCTACTCATTAGCAGATAATTTCTTCTAAACCAGTCTGTGGCTCTGATATGCTAATTGCAGCCAAAACAGCTGAAATGCAAAATTGTTAGCCAATGACATACAACCACTGTGCAATATATAAGACCCTCATGTAGACCAGGGCCCCTTTCTTAGCTGTTGAGATGGACATTACTGGGGTGAGGAGACTACACTGTTGCAGAGCTTAGGTCTGTAGCAGAAACCTTTACATAGAACTGTGTGTACCACAAGCTGCAGGAGATGCTGCAGTAATTGACATAGGCAGAGAGTGTGAATACTTTGGAGGACAACCAGCTTTAGGTTTATCTGTGTAAGCTGTGTCAGCCTTGTTGTAGAGGCAGAGCCAGGGTGAGGGTACCCTTAACCCTCCTATTAAGTGTGTTTAAAGTGCATATGTTAGGCAACTGTATCAATAACAGGAGTACTAGCTGACATATAGTAATGGTATATGGATATGTGAAGTGTGTCCCTACATGCAGGACCGTGACTTCCAGCACTGGAAAGCAGTTATTTAATTTGCAATGATTTGTGTAAATAATGAGGACATGAGTCATTCATTAATTGCTGTCTTTATAATAATGTAATTGAAATACAACATAACACCAGATTTGACCCCGGGACTGTATGTGGCAAAATGTACTGCATGCAAGGCATTTAACAGACTGAGCTACTACAGCAGGTGTATTTGCAATATATATGTGCACATATATTGGCTGTGACAAACATTTTGTACATCCATCAGTATGTGCATGGATTTATATGGATGTATTTCTACATCAGAGTCCCATTTTAAAATATATTTTGTCATAAATGCCTTAGAAGGTGACCTTCTGCATGTTGCTGATAAATGGGCACATTTACTGGCCTCAATTACATCCATTATCATGTCTTTGGCTATCTAGTAGTGTACTATTGAACCATAATCCATGGTACACTCCCATTTATTCCATTACTTTTTATTCCAATTTGCATGATGTGGCGTGGCATGCAGCTCCACTGAAACAGACCTAATGAATGTAATTGGCAATTACTATGTTTGTTTAAACAACCTGATTTAATGAAAAGTTCCATGGCGTGGTGGGTTAATGTAGTGTGCTGCAGAAACATTGCAGGGGTGTTTATTTTGTACATGTGTCTTACAATCTCATAAACACATATAGTCATTATAACTCTATTTACCTGAGCTAAGTGACATTGCATGATGCGGCACATCATGCAGTGCCATGCTAAAAATATTAAGAAAAGAAAAAAGGGGAGATAGGAAAGTGGTGGAATGGGGCAAGCAGGGAGAAAATCATAGTGAAAGACAGGGAGGGATGTGCAGGAAAGGTGTAGGAAAGAACCATAGCTATATATTTCTTGCACAGTAACAACTGCGCACTTGGACAGAATTTGTAGATGAATTTGGACTCTCAAACCCCAGACAGTGTGGTGAGGTCAACATAAGTGTGTTGTAAACCCAATTGGACCAAACTACATGTGTCCAGTGGACACATATGCAAAATGGAGAGCTATGTATGGGATGCAATTTTCTTTTGGGACAGGTTCCCATTTTTCTTTTTTAAGTTGAGAATGGAATGTTGGGGAAGGGATATAGGTACATATAACAGAAATAAGTTGGGTAGGTGAGGCTGCATTTACAAAAAGACAAGACAGCAGACAGGGCAGGTGTGTGACACATGAGGGGGGTGAACACCTTGGATAGAGAGGATGTTGTGGAATTCAAGTCCCATGAGCCTCCAGATGGCAGCAGCATGACACATCCCCATGGAACTGTCAGCACTGCCCCTTCACTGGCCCGAAGATGGTAGTGCTGGAGGCTGGGCACCAGGCCGAGGCTGCCCCACAAGGTTGCCCAGCATGTCCTCAATCCGGCGCAGGCAACAGTCATAGCCACAATGGGCTCTCCTGCACACCAAGACTGGCAGCTCAGCCTGGGTGACAACTCCCATTCTCTCACCACTACAATCCCATGGGGCAGCACTACCTGATACCACAGATATTGCAGGGGCAGCAGGGGGGGTACCACCAGTCTGGGTCCCAGGTGTGCTGGGACCCAGTGCCACAGCCTGTTGAGTCAATGTAAGGAGATCAGCTGGAACCGGCCTACCTTGACATGCTGTGGTAATTGAGGTACAGCAATAAGTTGAGGTTAGTTATGAACAAATCATGGTTAGTATTAACATGATGGAATATCATGTTAATTAACCCAAATGCAAAGCAATGTATATTATGTATGACACAACATGAAATAGCAGAACAGTCAGCATTTTAACAGCATGCCAGTAACAGTTAAAGCATAAGGGCAACCACATGGTTAATTTAACAAGATATGATAATATGACAGCATAATAACACATAATAATAAACTGTATAAGGCCAATAAAACCATTAATTTAGCAAGATATGTCAGTATGAAAGCATACTAACACATAACAATAATAAACCACATTTCCCAAAATATAGTTACTTTAACAAAACATGTTCATAGCAAACTATAATAATATAACAATATTGAATACATGCAGATAAGGAGTGGATAAATAGACAAAAACAGTCCATTAGTGACATTGCAGATTATATCCCTGAAAGCAGTGGTAATATTAACTGTACAGGTGTGTATTGTCAGTTTTATGTACAGTGACTACAATTCTCCTATAGGTGAGGTAGCACATACATACCTTTCAAGCTGTTTCATGGGGCAGTATGGGACAAGAAATAACAAATGCAGGTGCACAGCTTGACAGAACAGAACACTTGCACATCATGTGGACTTATATAACTACTAAGGTATTTTGTAAGCAGATTTGGTAATACCTTGTATTCCAAGTAATAATTTCTGTGGTAATCCTGTGACAGATGGATTACACAATATTAATTATAGTATGAGATATTGTGACACTTGAGAGGCATGTTTGTGTACAGTTCATAAACTCGACAACTGTCATGCCTTAGTTGCCAGGCATGGGAATAGAACCTTATAGCTGTCACTGCAGGGGACATCTACAAATAATGTAATAAGTGACTGCAGCAACTTAGTGCAGACATGCAAGGAATACAGTGAAACTGGAAGTAGACAGATGTATTCATGAATCAACAATCCTGGTGAACACGTTATTCTTATTGATTTAAAAACTCTGTGAAATCTAAACACAGTATCTGCTCATAACAAGGACTACCTCACTCATATACCTTTTGTTCCTGGAGAGAGACAAAATGTGAGCATTATGTGACTGATAGTGTGCTGGAGATAACCTTGAACCATACTATGAGTTGGGCAATACAAGTTACAGGACATTCTTTTTGCATTCTAGAATATTGTGGTGATATAATTGACTGCAGTGACAGTAGAACATGCATGGAATACAACCATACTGAATATATTAAAACAGCTTTATTGTAGTATCAATAATGTTGGTGAACATTTTGTATTGTTATTGCGTTAAAATATCTGTGAAGTACACACACAATATCTGCCCATGGACTGAGCTACCTCACCCATATACCTGAAGTAGGAGAAACAGAGAGCATTAGGTGACTGAAACTGGCCTGGAGACAGCCTTAGACAGTTCTATGAGTTAATCAATACAGTTTGTTGGCCATTAGTATTGCATTCTACAGTTATTACAGTGTTGCACTTGACTGCAGCAACCTTACCATATACAAGCAATGCATACCACTCTATTGCCATGGTTATGACAACACAATCCTACTGAACACCATTTTGCTTACTGTTATTGGTATTGAACTTCAATTGGTATGGTTCATGTATTGCACTACAGGTCTAATTGCCCATTTATTGCACTACAGCTTTTCTTGTGTATACTTTATACAGTAAATACTTTAGTCTTTCTTGCTTGTTGCACTGCAGTTATAATACCAAATCCATACTTAACATGCTCATGGTGCAACCTGACCAGGAGCCCAGCATGGGACTCAACACTGCAAGCACACTCAACTGCAGCTGTTGGGACGGATCTGCACCATTATGCATACCAGTTTTGCAGACATTCAGTTTGAATATTAATAAAACAGAGGAAAAATTACTTATATATTTGTGGGTATTCCCTACTCTTGCCTCTTGGAACCAGGTGCCCAAGGTTCCCCTCTTTCTCCTTTTTAGGTCATCATAATGGTGATGACACTGCTCACCAGTGTGGGAGATACCAGTAACACTGGTGAGTTCCCTGGCAAAATGGTCCCAGGCCTCCACCTTAAACTCTGAGCCCCGGAGTCCACCCTGCTTCAGCAGGGCTCATGTTTTTTAACAAGGATTCCAACCATGACCCTGGACTCCTGATTACCCCACATCTGTGCCCAAAAGTGTACATTTTCACCAAAATCACCAGACATACCAACAGTTGATTGAACTCCAATGAATGACGCAGAATTCCTCCCTATTGGGCTTAATATAGGCTGTTTTCCTGCCCTTACACATCATTGAGCATCATTCAAAAAAGTGCCATGTCACTTAGCAGCACACAAACCAGCTAAGCAAAGCCAAGCACCATGACAACTCACAGAACAGTGGTTTTAGTGAGACTAAGCACCGTGCAAACATTGGTAGACATTAGCATGCTTATGTATTGCTTGGCATGAATGAGCAGTTCCTAGCAAAGTGCAGCAGTGCCAAAATTCACAATAATTTAATAAAATTCAACAGAAATATTACATTCATTTACAGACATAGTCTACCTGTTATGGACTCAAACCCAGAACCTACTACACATAAGACCGTAATTCTACCTTTTTTAATTTCTCCAAATCTTTTGGGTTTCTAATACCATGATGGGAATGGACCCCATTCCTAAGTCAAAGTACAATTAAAGTTCATGAAATTAGTATTGTTTCAATCTTTGATGTCAGCCAGAAGTGGTCTTTGCAGTACCCACAATGTGCCCAATAATGGCTCCTTCTGCAATTCGTGCAGAGTTATATATATTGTTAACATATCTAAATATGATTGTAGATCCTTTTTTAGGTATCTTTCTTCCACATCACTCTCATTTCTGCCTGTGAATCCTGATATTTTATAACAATATAAAAAAAAAATATATATATATATATATATATATATATATATATATATATATATATATAAAGATCGAAACAGCCAAACCGCGAATGACCAGCTAAGTGAATTTTTTTCTCAGGGAAAGAATTTGCTTGGCTGTTAACGAGAATTTGCCCTTTCCCTGATGTGGAATGATCTTGGAGTTAGTATATTTAGTTAGGGGGTTTTGGGGGCAGAGCTCCACACATAGGAGGGTGCAGGGGATGAAGCCCCCACTTAATTCAGGTTGAAAGATTTTTATTTTGTGTAATGACCATGCAAATTCTTTCCATAGGAAAAAATTTGCTTAGCTGATTGTTCGTGGTTTGGACATTTCGATCTTTAGCTGTTGATCTTTTGTAGTTCGACAAGCTAAAGTTTCCTTAAATTAATAGGGACCCAACCATTCCTGTGTTTGATCCTGATCAACATGAAGTTCTTTCAGAAGTTTTTTATCCTTGCAACTATATTTATGCATTTTCCACATTTCTTGCCTTCTCATCTGGTCCTTCACCTAATATTCTTTCTTCTGTTTTTTTGTCACATTTAGTTGCTGCCTGATTTTTATCTACCTCTGATTTGATTTCCATTCCTGCTTGATACTAATGTGCTTCTGCAAGATTAAGCAGAGAAGTCATCTTACATTTATTCTCTTCATGTTTCAAAACTTTCACTACATTTGGGTCTTGTGATGTCAGCAGATATGTGCGGAGTCCAATGCTTGCAGATCTATACATGTAAAAAGTTTCAAGGAGGCCCATTCTTCCTTCAGAATGGGAAATATATAATCTTGATATGCTCTACCCATGTAGCTAGTTGGATGTTATAAAAACTAGTATACCTTCACATATACGACTAAGCTATCTGTTAGCATTGCTGAGCACCGTACCACGCAAGCATGCTTAACCACACCTGTAAATAAATAATTAATTATATCCAGTTTCTATTTTTAGATGTCTGGCAGGAGTCGGCCATGTATGTATAAGCTCTGCCGCGCTTTGCACTGCGCAAACGAAAATTGGAAAAAAAGAGAAAAGAAAAAAATTAATTATGATAATCAGTTACACCCGGTTTCTATTTTTAGATATCTGGCAGGTGTCAGCTGTCTATATATGAGCACAGCTTGGCATTGCTGCACTCTGAGCCATGCAAACATGCATTTAAATAAAAAAAAAACTTAAAAAATCCTAACATCCTAAAAATGACATATTATATATTTGACACACTTTACAACATTACAACAGTGGCGGGAATCATTACAGCTTGCCTCACACTTATCTGCGGCCACAGGTAGCTGCTACACTTCTCCCTACACTGACTCAATATCAATGTTCCTCAGTTCTCCCTCAGCAGCATGTCATCATTAATATGCATGGAGTGCTGCCAAGGGGGAGCCTTGGCCGTGTACATGGATACATTCCATTTAGGCTTTACACTTTGCCTACACAGATTTTATTAAATTCTGGGGTAGGATGCTGAACATTGTAGTCATATTTCTAGATCCAAAATGAGTGATGCCTTGTAAAAGCATGTCAGTCTTTTTTTCACATTTCGTACTTTTGAAGTAGTCTGCAATGATTACAGAGAAGATGATTCCAATAATAAGGTGGGATATTGTGAATATAATTAACAGGTTTGTTTAATGCTTATAGCTCACCTGGGTTAAATGAACACTGCTCATTAAAAACATTTTTATAGAGAATATTGTAAGGTATTAAGGGTTTTAGTGACTGACTAAATTTTCGTATGTTTCAAGATTTAGCAATGGTGGAGCATCAGGTATTGTTTAAAGCTAAAGAAGTGTTTGAATATGAAAGGTTTCTATGGTGTTTATTTGTTACAGTACAGCCAGAAAAGGATGATCAGGAACCTTGTGGGTTTCGGTTTAGACCCTCTACTTTTGTAGCACCTCCCAATAAGAATGTTATAGTGTTTCAACAGCTAGTATTAAGAGATTTACACTTTAGTTATGGTTCATACTTAAAAATCTCCCCCCACAATATTTCTCCCTCACAACAACAGGCATTGGATAAGCTCAGTAAAAACAAAAAAATTTGTGGTTAGCCCAGCTGATCAAGGGGGTAGTATGGGATTGGAAAATATATGAGACAGAGGCACACAGACAATTGGATTAAGGGACTTAACAGAAGATGTTCTTGGACACCACACCAGTGTTTACGAAATAAATTAACCAGTTTTTAGAACTGGCTAGGGAGGAAGGTATTTTTAGTAAGGAGACCAGGTTACAGCTGATGGTTAAGGATTCCCTAAAACGATATTTCTGTTTGTTGCCTAAGACACATAATTGTATATCGAAATCACCTGGTAGACCAATAGTCTCAGGTATGGGGTCTCTAACAGAGCCATTATCTGCTTTTTTGACACAATATCTGAAACCTTTGTTAGTTCATGTGAGATCTAGAATACCAGCTACTACAGAGTTTCTAAATATAATTCAGGATACACAGATGGAATCGGGATGGTATATGTGTACGCTGGATGTCATGTGCTTGTACAGCAATATTCCCCATTGGGCTGGCTTGCAAGTGCTGAATTATTGGCTAGCTAGACCAGTTTTATATAGTCTGGAGTTTGACACATTATTAGTCTGTTTAACAGAACATGTACTAAATAAAAATGTGTTCTATTTCCAATAAGGGTGCTATTTACAGTTGAGGGGAACAGCGATGGGAGCATTGTTTGCTCCCATCTATGCAGATTTATTTATGGGTTTTATGGAGCAACAGCTCATTTATGACCCTATGCATAATCTCTACATAGAATCAATGGATATTTTGCGTAGATATCTTGACGATTGTTGGTTGGTGTGGCGGCCAGGGTTTGAGTATTTAAATGAATTTGTGTCGTATCTCAATGATAACAAATGGGGTTTAAAGTAAGCTACAGTACCACAAAGATAGTATTTCTGGATGTTGATATACATGCACAACATGATGGGGCCTTGTTGAGCTAGGTACAGAGGAAACATCCCAGGATTAATACTTTGTTGCATTCCAATAGTTGTCAACCTAAATACATTATTCAAAATATTCCGAAATCTCAATTTATGAGAGTACAACAAATATGTTCATCTGATGAAATGTTTTCAACACACAGTCAACAGCTAATGAATAGATTTTTGAACAGGGGTTACAGTAAGAAACAGGTTATAGAATTGAGTAACTATGCTCAAAATTTGGATAGGGATTCTTTGCTGAAATAGAATAATAAACCAACTTTGAATGCTCAGTTGAGGATGGTTACCAAGTATAGTAGTAATATCTCGGTTTGATTAACATTATTAATAAACATTGGAATATTCTAACTTCGGAGGATTCTCTAAAAGATATACTCCCCCTAGGTGTCTTTTTTCATATAGGAGGGGTAGAACTATAGATGAATGGTTGAATTATTATAAGCGGCCATCCATTGAAAACATAGGATTTCAACAAACCACTTTAAGTAGGAAATGTATGCAGGGATGTTATCCTTGTAATCACTGTAGTTTTTGTAAATATGTGAATAAGACAAAAGAATTTAGTTCCAAAAATACATCCTGAATTTTTGACATATGGGTTTACGGTGACTGTATCTCAGATTGGGTGATTTATTTGGTGATCTGTAACTGTCAAGCATTTAATGTAGAACAAACTGCACTACCATTGAAGCTAGGTATTTCTGAACATTTGAGTGACGTTAGGTGTGCCAGACATTCTAATGCACACTATAAACATACTAAAGAACATCCCTCAGCACAATTTAGGTTTACTATTATTGATGGCATAATGTCCAAGGATAGGGATAAATCAGGCTGGCATGATATTTTGAAGAAAAAAGAAAAAAAAAGTGGATTATTTTGTTGCCTGCTCTTTTCTCACCGGGATTAAATGAATACCTGTGATTTGTTAATGAGGAAATGACACTGACTATATAAATTGTGGGTTTGGTTGATTAGTATTACACACTGAAGAAGGCTTGTTAGCCAAAACTGGTCTGTTTGTGGCCCTTTTGGAATAAAGCAACTGGATGCTGAATCTGTTGTGCTGGCTTTTCAGTTTTTTGAGTTCTACTGTCTGGCCATGCACCTTTCCGTTAATGGCATGTTGTGGGATTTTACAGTAAATTTTGTCACAAATTATAATGAGTTCTATATTTTGTTTACATATGAATTTTATATTATGTTGCTTTGGTGCATTCCTCAGAAACACCTTGTATTTTTATATCTAAAAAAACAAATAGTCTACTAGTAACATTCTGTATCTGTGTCACTGACTCTCTCACTACTACTCTCTGAGTCATGTCTTTCAGTCATCAAACAATCTGGTTCATCCATATTGATCTTACGTCCAACTGACCACCTATGTGCCACCAATCAAATTCTTGGGGGAATCAAGGCAGATCATGCCTACTGGTCCCCTTCTGTTATGGTATCCTGTAAAACAGTTGTCCTGGAGATTGTAGTCTTCTAAAAACGCAACCCTGCCTTTCAGTCAGGTTTCTATCTATGACTTTCTCTGCCCCATTGCTGCTTGGCTAATAGACCTGTACATTCCCAGTTTATTCATGCTCCCTGTTTGCACAGGGTTTCCTTTATTTGCTCTCACCTCAGTCTAAACCACAAAGTGATAATGTAATCACTGTTAATTAATCGTACCTTTACCTGGATACCCTTAACCCCTGTCCACTTTTGCAAGGCTCACATCACTAGTCCACAATAACCAAGTATTGCTTAGAGACAGTCCAGAATAATACTACACAATCTGACCCAAAGGAAATAGTGAATATCTCACCTGGCAAATTTAGTACAAATTTTTTCTCCACCCAGAGTTTTCACTATTCCAGAGATTCCAAAGCTACTGCGGAGCATATCATCTCACTCCTTTCAAAGTCTAACACAGCCTCATCCATTGACACTTACAACATATCAGGCTCCCTAATAATAAGCACCCAATGCATACAATCTGACTGCCTGTTTAACCTCTTTAATCTAAGCCTCTCAACTGAGTTACATTCTATCTATTAGTCTCATTAGCCTCAAATGTTAAAACTCTGAAATGTATTATCACAGACCACTTTAACCTAAGCATAGAAAATCTCTTAACACTCTTCACCTATCAGCTCAGCTTTGTCAAAGGCAGATCTTACCTCTTTTAACCTCATTAATTTCTTTGAAATATCAACAAACCAGTTGATAGCTATTATGCAGTACGTATAACAATCTGGACCTAAGAAAGGCTTTTGGCACTATTTCCCATGCAGGCATTATTGACAGACATAAATAAATCTGAATAGAAGTCCGTGTGTTGGGTAATGGAGAGCAAACTGCTTGCCTGACAGAAAACATGTGGTTAGTCACCCGTTCCACTTCTAAAAGCAAAAATATTATCCGTGGTGTACCACAGGGCTCAGTAATGGAGCCTCTCCTATTTAGCATTTATTTCTCAGACATTTAAAGCTATACTCTAGACCTATGGTTATCATAGTTTGTAGATAACTGTACATTTGATGTTGTTTGTTCTTCCACTGACTCACACTTGTCCCAACATGTGTTAGACTAGGTCAACAATTGGTTCATTGAAAATGGCATCACTCTAAATGTGGAAAACATAGTATACTTCATTTGGTTAAACCAAATATTTCCACATCTTACTATATATACTACACACCCCTCCAGTTAGACATCATCATAAGGATTTTTAGTACTGTTTTTTGATGACACATAATCTTTTGACCATGATGTCTCTGTATTGCTTCAAAACGTTTACTTGTGTTTTTTTCTAATTTCTAAAGGCATTATTTTTATGTCCAAGGAAGTCTTACTCACCATTTACTCATCTTTCACTACAAACATCTGAATATAATACGCCTCTTGGCATGCATGTGTCTAAATGTATCATTCAGTTTGAGAGACTGCAAGACCCTTATTTATTGAAGGAGAGTGGCAGACATGCCTCTGCAATTGGTCTTTTATAGCCTCCTCTGTGGAAATATATGCCTAGCTTTTCAATCCATAAAAAACTCTAACAATCATTGACTTCTTATTCCTTTGTAGAACAAATCCTTCCTCAAATACCTGGATAAAGATGCAAAACTTTCATCATTACATAAGTAAGACAATTTGAAGTGATAGATTCATGTGCCATCATATCCTTCACCTCAGAAACAACCTTCCACTATGTCAAGCACAGTAGTGCCTTTGTCACTTTCACGGTAAACCTAGATAACTGGCCAGGCAGACTCTAATTCTTTTTACGTCAATCTTGTGCTGTCCTTCTTGAACCCGGATTGAATTTTTGTATATGATTTATTGGAGAGGCTTATAATATCTGTAAACTGATTGCCTATTGTTGTCCTATAAACCTATGTAACTAAAGCTTGGAGTTTGAAGCAAGTAAATCCATTATAAAGCCACATATAAACATTCATGTTACCCAGAAGCTTTGTCAAATGTTAAAAAAAATCCAGCAGCAAATAGACAAGTAAATAGTGTAATAAGTTATGTGACCGTTCAAGCTGAGACTGAGTCTTAACTAGATAGAGAAGTCATAATATATTTTAAATAAAATATTCTAAATTAAATTATATGCATAATGAGGATGGTAATTAGGTCGACAGACGAGTGTTTAAAACATTTTCTTTCAAGCACTGGTTTTATAGAGGCACACAACTACACTGTTAGTTGAACAAGAGTAGAGAAAATTACACTGGTAGTTAACAGATTGGTGGGATGAGACTGCCTGTAGATACAAATGAGGAAATTGGGGGGTAAACTGGAGACAGATCTTTGGTTGTTAAGGGGGCATGCACACTCAGCAAACCATACAGCAAGACGCACAATATAATGCAATGTGGCTAAATGACTAAAATATGCAGAAAATAAACTGTTTACTTATTACCAAGCATTACAATGCTGCTCTAGTTGTTATTACCATAACATTTAACACATCCTGTAGAGAATGCACATGTATATATGTTATCTGAAAATGTCAGTAATATACATATATATATATATATATATATATATATATATATATATATATAGAAAATCCTCCCAAAATCCCAAAAGATACACAAGGAAACCAATGCACACTATGGGAGCAAGCGTGGATGAAAAATATGTCGTTGGCAATGCAGACGTCAAAAAACTAAAGAATAGTGATGTTGCGTCTGACTGACGAAATATAAAGTCAAAATTAAAATGCACTGAATTGGCGCCAACCAAGCAGAGTGATAATCATTGGCTTAACGCTGATATAAATGTCAGTATTATTGTTTCATCTGCTAGACAAAGTTAAAGCCAGATAATAAAACACAAGCGCTTAACTAGCGCAAACAAAACCACAGGTCTAAGAGGACAGTTCAAATGAAGAAAGATCAACTGTTACCAGTATCCAAATCCTCAGCGAAAACCAGCTGAAGTCGTTTACTGCTAGTAACAATATATCAAATAGCAGCGTGGTAAAAAGTCTTGTAGCAGCAAACAAATCCAAAAATATGTACTCGCTGTTGAAAAAAACATTCGGTCATGGGTTAATGTAGTAAAATCCTTTAATAGAGTTAGCGCTTTCACGGCGTTTACCCACCGCTTCATCAGACAAACAGTTTGCAGATAAAAAATCACAGTTTAAATAAAAACGCCAATAACAGTCAGCCAATCAGCGGTTATGCCTCTTAAAGTCACAGAGAGGAAAACCGCATATAGTCACTACAATTAGAATATATTAAGACATTGGGTAGATTAATGGTGTTCGACTCCATCCAAGAAACTAGTAAAAATATATATAACCATATGAAGTCGCAATCAACCATTTGAACCTTACTATTACATAAAAACATATCTACAGCTATAATCATAATGATTTAATACAATATAAAAGTACTATAACAATCATGTATAGTGCTATAAAAATCCTCTAGTGATTGTTCGACTGTCAATATATGCGCAAGTCATATATGTGACCGACACAAAACAGACAATGGATGTGTCAAATCATCCATAAACAGTCAATGTATAGAATAATAAAAAGTGGTGGCTAAATCTACGAATCTGAAACAATCAGGTCTATGAACAAGCTAAAGCTAGTAATCAAAACTAGTGATCATAGCGTGGGGAGTATATGTGGTGACTATATGAATGAATGTGTACATAGGCGAAGACTATAGAAAAGGTATGGAAAAAACAGCTAGGGCAAAAAACAGCAATATAAAAAATGTTTGCAATATAAAAAGTTATTATCTCGACTGCATAGATGTCACAGAATGGAAAAAGGTATGGGTGGTCAGGAATGCATCCAAGTAGTGGGATGTAATAAAATAAAATAAGAAGACCTGATGGTTAATAAAAATAATAATATATTGTACATAGTAACGGCAATGCATAAAGTGTAAACATACCAAAACAGGTAGTAATGCTAATTGTAAGTGAAACAGAATAAAATGAAAACAAAATAAAAGCAAAATAAAAACATGATAAATATACTGTAGGAAGTAGTGTCGAGTATGTCATGTATTAACATGGATGTAACTAAATACATGGACATAATTCTACCTTAAAGGCCTCCCCTTTAGGTAAGGTTTGATGGATATAACATCATTTAAGCCTTTGCCCATATGTGCTCCTAGTCTGCATATCCATCTAAGTTCTGCCTCTTCAGTTAGATTCACTATATCACCTGCTCTATTTCCTACCACCATAACCTGTAAAACTTGGAATAAGAAGGTGTGATTATCACCTTCATATAAAGTATGTTTTGCCAAAGCACTATAGTCCTGTAGCCTATTCAAACAGTAACCATGGTCACGTATACGCTCCCTCAGAGACCTATTGGTCTTCCCCACATAGAAAGAGAAACATCGTGTACATGAGGCTACGTACACGACATTTCGAGTGGCACAGTCACTGTCGCAATTTATAGTCCAGAGATGCCCGGTCTCTGGATGTCTAAAATAGTGTGAATCATCAATGTATTTGCATTGCTGACAGTGACCACATTTCATAGTTCTTTCCAAGCCTGTCCTAAGTAGGGGAATCTGGGGCTTACAAAGAAGGTTTTTAAGGTTGTACATATTGCTGAAGGTGAACAATGGAACTTCACCGACAAGATTAGCTACCTTGTCGTTAGCAGTGAGTATGTTCCAATTTCTCCGTATAGCCTCCTGTGCTATATTCAATTTGCCACCAAATGGTAAGACAATGTTAATTGGACGGTCAACAATGCTACGTTTAGTATTCATCCCATTGCATTGTGCCTCAGAAAAATATGGTTTAGCTCTTGTTTGTCTCATGTAGTTCATCTGAATATATGTTCTATCTATTTCATTCTGAGAGTAGCCTCTAGTGAGTAGCCCCTCCCGTAGTGTTTCTAAACCCTCACTGTAGTCTGTAGATAAAGTTGATAAGCGAGAGACACGCATGGCTTGTCCTTTTATAATATTTTTAAACACATGAGGCGTGTGCATACTTTCCCTGTGTAAAAGGGCCGGTCTGTAGCATGTTTTGTGATGAATTTTGGTGTTAATTGCATTGTTAGCCTTGTATACCGTAAAATCCAGAAAATCAATGTGCATGTCCGAAAAATTCAAAGTGAACTTTAAATAATTACTTGCTGTATTCAGTTGTGTAAAAAACAAATTCAATGCACTGGTCGACCCCTTCCAAAGAAAGAAGAGGTCGTCCACAAATCTTCTGTAAAACAAGATGTCAGAATGATGGATAATATGTGCCTCTTCGAAGGTCGCCATGACAATATTGGCATAGCTGTTTGCACAGCTAGTGCCCATGGCGACCCCCTTATTTTGTTTGTAACATATGTCATTGAATGTAAAAATATTATTCTCGAGGACAATTTCCATCAATGTAGATATAAAGTCAATTTTTGTTTGTGTATATCCTGAATGTTTAACCAAAAATCTTTGCAGTGCCTGTATACCATCAAAATTAGGTATACACGTGAACAACGAGACTACATCCATAGTCACAAAAAGCAATGTCTCTATGTGTTGTTGTTCTATCCCTAACGTGCATGAATATAGCTCTCTCAAGAAATGTTCAGTGTCCTGCAATATAAAATTAGAGGACTTAATAAAAGTCTTGAGTTCATGCTCTAAATATATAGAAATCGGCTCTGTCAGCCATCCAGAGCCAGCCACAATAGGCCGCATAGGAGGATTCCTAGCATTCTTATGTATCTTGGGGAGACCTGAAATTATAGGAATTAAAGGATATTGTGGCTGGCTCTGGATGGCCGAGTGTTTAAAACATTTTCTTTCAAGCACTGGTTTTATAGAGGCACACAGCTACACTGTTAGTTGAACAAGAGTAGAGAAAATTACACTGGTAGTTAACAGATTGGTGGGATGAGACTGCCTGTAGATACAAATGAGGAAATTGGGGGGTAAACTGGAGACAGATCTTTGGTTGTTAAGGAGGCATGCACACTCAGCAAACCATACAGCAAGACGCACAATATAATGCAATGTGGCTAAATGACTAAATTATGCAGAAAATAAACTGTTTACTTATTACCAACCATTACAATGCTGCTCTAGTTGTTATTACCATAACATTTAACACATCCTGTAGAGAATGCACATGTATATATGTTATCTGAAAATGTCAGTAATATACATATATATATATATATATATATATATATATATATATATATAAATATACATATATATATATATATATATATATATATATATATATATATATAATGAGCTGAACATGGCATGTGGTGTAAGGTTAAAAGAAAAAGTTTGTCATATAATGTTTTACTGATTGTTTTCCTGACATTTTGGCATATTACATAATGTTTGCAGGCTGTTTTCTTTGCTTTTTGGCTTAAAGCTAACTGACAGATGGAAAATCATACTCCTTCAGGAAGAGATAAATGAAAGACCATCTGTCCAAAAACTGGGGCAGCACTACAATGAGTTACATAGGGTTATATGCTCCCCCAATGAAACTGCGAGTGCCCCAGTCCCAGGAATAATGTAAACAAAAAAAAAAAAAAGGTTATCTCTGTTTTTCTTAATCCAATCCCATTCCTCCTACTCAGCTTCAGGTCTGAGCCTAGAACAGAAAAGGAGACACCAGTACCAGTATTTGAATGTGTGTGTGTGTGTGTGTGTGTGTGTGTGTGTGTGTGTGTGTGTGTGTGTGTGTGTGTGTGTGTGTGTGTGTGTAAGTCTAGTAAGTCAATAACAGTCACGATCCTCAGTACTATGTCAGTCGTTAAAGCTACATTTCATAATTGGCAAAATTCTGGAAATTCTTATTTAGAGCATTATCTGCTTAAGTGACTTGCTCAGAGTCACACAGAAGGTTGAAAGAATCAGACCCTGCTTCCTTGACTATAAATTGCAGCTTATGAAGAGATTGGAGCCTTGATCCTACACACAAACTGCCAGACCACCATTAGCATCTTTTTGGGTAAATCACTGAGGATTACAGTCAATCAGAAATGACAACCATTAGAATTGAATTGATCTTATTATTCAGAAAATGCTTGTCCATGAAACAGCTACTGTTTTTTTTTTTTTTTTTTTTTTTTTTTTTAAGTTTTTAAGTGGGTTAAAGTTTTCTGGTACTTAACTCTCTAAGCTATTAACAAACTGCTTCTTGAGGTCAAAAGTACAGTTTTTTAATCCTTCTAGTTCCATTAACCTACTTTCAGCAAGTCACTAAGACAGTGCTCCTAGTTCATCACTGAAAATACAAACTTTTTTCTAAAGGGTTTACCTGCTTTGCAGACAGATAAAAAAAAAATACAATTTAAAAATTGTCCTTTTTGGGCCTTTGTCCCCCTATATTGTTTTTGGGTTTGTATTTTAGTTTGCTTCTTGTAAACCTTATGGCTTTCTGGCAAATTGTTGTGGATTGCAGTCACAAAATAATGACAGGTATGTGAGTTTTAGACATTGTGCTTCACAGAAAATGCTTGCTAATGCAAAGCGTGCTATTCTTACAACTTTCTAAGTATACAAGATATGTTTAAAATGTTATGCATTATGTTTAAAAATCTGTTTTTGATTTTTGGATCTTTGTCTCTGATTTCTGGTTCACTGTCTGGTTAAGTGTCTTGCTTAGAAAATCTGGGAGTATATGGAGGTGCAGCGGCATGCACTGATTCACTGATTTTCGGTATTTATCACTGATTCTTGACTTAAGAGGTTTGGAGGGTATACGGGTTGCAGTGAGATGCTCTGTACAGTTCTAACAGCAGTGAGCTGAAATACAGTTTTCAGTCATTATCTGTATATTTGATCACTCATTCTATTGCACAAGTGGCTGGAATTGATGATGTGTGTGTGTGTGTGTGTGTGTGTGTGTGTGTGTGTGTGTGTGTGTGTGTGTGTGTGTGTGTGTGTGTGTGTGTTTGCGATTTGCTTCCCAGTTATCCTGCAGTTATCATGGAAAGGAAAGAATCAAATGTTGTAAATGGCAGCTTCAACATGGTCCCTGTTCTTTGGATACAATGTTTAGTTTGCTTAGTTGACTGTGTTGGCAGTTAATAAACAGGACAGTATGAAGTCTGTGAGTTTTATGATAAAAAAATAGCTATGAATATATTTTTAATTTAGCTTTTTTTTTCTTTCCAGGCACATGGATGTGAAATGTGTTGGACTACAACAGTCTATCTGGTACTTAGTACAGAGAAATATAACTTTGAGATGTTAATGATATGCTTCCTGTAAGGAACATTTGATTCCTCCAACCTTAATTTGCCAAGTCTATGACTGACCTAGTCACTTTACCAGACTTTACTCCTAGGCTGCCCTTAGAAGGGACACTTGTGACCAGTAGACTATCCCAAGATGTTAACTGATGCATTACATATTGTCTTTTGATTTCCTACGCCATTCAGATAGTCGCTAATTACTGTTTCAGTTTATGCTTTTTGACCATGAATCTCAGCCCTTTTTTGTAGTTTAATGGACTGCTAGATGCATTTTCTGTAAATGAGAGCTTAAAGAAAAATTTTTACTGCTTCAAATCTCAGATCACTGTAAAGGTAAAGAGAAAAATAGTAAGCTCACTGAAAGGTTTGACCAGTGTCCTTTAGTAACTATGGAGAGACACACAGATAACGCTATACTGGTATCGCTGTGGGGATGGGGGGTCCATTAGTGTTTTTATTCTTACTTATGCCCCATCTCTTTCTATTTTTTAAATCAGGTAAAGTTGAAGCCTAGGGGCATTTCCCTACCTGACTAAGTGACGAAAATCACATAATAGGGACATGGAGGTAGAAGGAATCAAACCCTTTACTCTTGACTACAGGAAGCAGCTTAGAGCCTTACTCCTCTGCATTAACTGTCAGACCTACAATAAGTCCTTTATTTTAAGATTGCAATCAGTCAGTAATGGCAGTTATTAAATATTTTTAGGTTTTGTTTTTTCAGAAAATGCACATGGATGGATAATGTAATGTTTTGTTACTCTTTAATTGACATGAAGTACTCTGCATTTTATCTGTCTCCAAGTTTACAGAGCATGTCTGATTTTGTCTCGGAGTATGCCCTACTTCTTGTTAACTTTTTTTCCTGGTAAACCATTGAGGATTACAATCCAATCAGTAATGACTGTCATTACAGTTCCACATTCTTATTGTCCAGAAACATGTTTGTGCAATAGTTGTTCTTCTGTTAATGTGTTCTTGAGTTACACTTGTGTGGCACTTAATACTCTGAGCTGTTAATAAACTCCTTACTGTAGTCATTTACTTACTGTGTGACTTCAAGCATGTTGCTCAGTGTTCTTGGGTCATCTCTGAAAAGATACTTTGTTAAGTGGGTTTACAGTGGCAACAAACAGATACAAGGAAATAAAATGTAAAATTAATCTATTCTGGGGCCTTTATCCAGAATTCTTAAGCACAGATGTTCAGAAGTATTTTGTTCTGTTCCTCAAAAAAATGTGGATTTTTGGCAAATTGCTGATTACAGTCACTAAATAATGCTAGACATGAATTTCTGACTTTGCATCTTTTCAAAAATGCTTGGTAATGTAATGCTTGCAATTGTAGAAACTAAGTAAATAAGATGCATATTTAAAATCTTCTTCTTCTTTCGGCTGCTCCAGTTAGGGGTCGCCACAACAGATCAACTGTTTCCATTTCTTCCTGTCCTCTGCATCTTGCTTTGTCACACCAACCACCTGCATGTCCTCTGTCACCATATCCATAAACCTTATCTTAGGCCTTCCTCTTTTCCTGTTACCTGGCAGCTTCATCCTTAGCAACTTTTTCCCAATATACTCTGCATCCTTCCTCAGCACATGTCCAAATCAATGTACTCTTGCCTCTCTGGCTTTGTCTCCAAGCCTTCCAACCTGGGCTGACCCTCTAATATACTTATTCCTAATCCTGTCCATCCTCGTCACACCCAGTGCAAATCTTAACATCTTCAACTCTGCCACGTCAAGCTCTGACTCCTGCATTTTTGTCAATACCACTGTCTCCAACCCATATAATATAGCTGGTCTCAATACCCTCTTGTAGACCTTTCCTTTCACTCTTACCGGTACTCTTCTGTCACAAATCACTCCTGACTTCTCCACACACACCATCCTGCCTGAACTTTCTTCTTTACCTCACTTCCACACTCACCATTACTCTGAACTGTTGATCCCAAGTACTTAAACTCATCCACCTTCGCCACCTCTACTCCCTGCATCCTCACCATTCCTCTATCCTCCCTCTCATTCACACACATATGTTCTGTCTTAGTCCTGCTGACCTTCATTCCTCTTCTCTCTAGAGCATATCTCCAGTTCTCCAGGGTCTCCTCCACCTGTTACCTTCTCTCATTACAGATCACAATGTCATCTGCAAACATCATAGTCCACTATGCATATTTAAAATAGGTTCCTAATTTAGGAGTCTCTGAATCTTGAGCTAAGATTTTGGGTGGAGATGCAGTGGGTTGCAATGTATGCAGTGAAATGTACTTCTCGGTCATTATTTATGTAATTTTTTTATTCATTTGATCATAAGTAAACCCGACTATATGAATGCATGCAATCATGCAGATGGCTGTTAATTGATTGGTGTGTGTGTGTGTGTGTGTGTGTGTGTGTGTGTGTGTGTGTGTGTGTGTGTGTGTGTGTGTGTGTGTGTGTGTGTGTGTATGTGTGTGTGTGTCCATGTGTTCAGGTTACTGAAACCTGCTACCATGTTTGAGGAAAAAAAGGATATCCCTGAAACCTACTACAATGCTGTGTGAGGACATTCCAGAGTCCTACTGCCTTGGACAGCACGTATAAATAATACCGTTTGGAAAACATTTTCATTCTTGTGCTTCCCGTATTTAGGGTTTTTATAAATATCTTTTCACTGCCCATGTTAACCCATTTTTCAGGAGCACTGACTGATTAGTGTCTTGCGCACAGTCATGCAGTAGGCAAAATGAGGTAGAAGGAATCAAACCCTGCTGTTTTGTTTGCAGGATGCACCTCATTAAAGAACTTAGAGCCTTAACCCTCTGTACCAACTGCTAGATATATACACTCTTCTACATTTTCTGATAAATCATTGAGGGTCAAAAGTAACTGCGATTTGCATTCAGTCAATTACGCCAGCCATTAAAGTTTCATCACTATTGTTGTTTTTTCTTTTTTTTCTGGTAGATCAGGAGGATTACAGTCAGTCAATGATGGCAGTTAGTAGTTACATAGTTTGTATTGTTCATAAATTGCATGACTGTGCAGAAATTATTGTTGTTTTAGCATTTTAAGTGATTTGGAGCTGTCAGATAATGTTTATAAACTGCTTTCTATAGTCAAAGGTACATATACAGGGTGTGATTTTTTTCAATTCCATATTCCTATTGTATGAATTTGTGCAAGTCACTTAATCTGACACAACTCCGAGGTCACCATTGAAAAGGGACACTTTGTGCAGTGGATTTACCTGGCTGACAATTGCATTAAATATTTAAATTTCTCCTCCATTTGTTTTAGCTTTGTAGAATTCATGATAAAAGAATTTGAGATGCATTTTGATCTGATCGCTATAAAATTTCTAGTTTTCTTGCAATGTGCTGCAAATTCAAGTCACTAAAATGATTGGCATATGAGTTTCAGACTTTGCTTCCAGCAGAAAATGCCATCAAATGCAAAACGTTCTATTCTTGCAACTTTGTAAGTATATGAGAAAAAAACATTTAAAATATGTTCTTTACTTTGTTTCTGATTCATAGACTAAGAAGTTGGGAGGCCAGAGGGGAGTTACACTATATGAGTCTGACATCAAATAGCTTAGATACATTACTGGGCCATTAATTAGGAATTTATTCACTTACTTGATCACAAGCAGATATCTGAGGTGTACAGTTATACAAGGATAATTTGTCTTTTGTGAATGTGTGTATGTATTTGTATATGCATGTGGGTCAGAGATCAAAAATTTAGCAATATAGTAGGTAGAATGGACTACTGATAACTCAGATGGGGAGAAAGACTTACATATTTGTGGATGGGAGGGTAGACTTTTGCAAATTACTCTCATCTTATGTCTCCAGTGTCTGAAGAGCTGGGCATATGACAAAACGCAACATATTGCAAGTGTTTCAACACACTTTTGCCTTAGAAATAGTGAACAAGGAAAATATTATACTTTAAACAGTGACTGAGCAAAGAAAGACTCGGGTATTATAAAATGTACGCAGTACTCATATTGGGATTGTATATGTGCCACATTTTACCTAACTATTTCAAATTTTATGAACTAGTGTTGTGTTCTACATTTTGACAATACAAGGTTTACTATGGCTTCCATTTATTTATTTTACTTGTTGCTGTTATGGATGTATGGTATTTATTATTGCTTAATGCTAAAACTATAATTTGCTATAAATTCTTCTGCTGAGACTTGTTTATGGGCCATTGTATAATTTAGAAAACCTTGCATGCCTCATTTAAAATCTGCCCCTCAAACCCTTGAAGTGGGTTATTATGATTTAATATTCCCTTTTGCGTGCTCTCCCAGGAACATTCAGATCTAAATTATTTATTTTGTTGTTAGCACTTTAGAGAAGACAAGGAGTACTAGATGGTTCATGTTCTATTTGTTTGATACAGTTTTATCTTTCTCATTGCTGAATTGTCCTTGTATGACTGGAAAACTGTAACATCAAGTGGTCATTTATGGTTGTCTCTATGTCTCAGTTCTTTAATTATACCTTTGTATTTTGAGCTATTTAATGTATCAAAACCAGTAAATGCTTCTTATTATTTTCATGGGATATGACATACTAATGTGTTCCTGGACGTACTGCTCCGATAATCCATTTCAAGACCCCTATATATATGTCTAGCTTATTATATAGGAGAACATATTTTTTTTTACTACTGTGTAAATTAGAATGGCAGTAGTCTGAGTCACATGAATCTTCTACAGCATTTAAATCCTGACAGCTTTTTAACCTTTTTTGCCTGAATTACTCCGAGTTGTATTCTTAGCACTACAGTTTTCCCTTAACAGTAGCAGTTGTGACTGTCTACCATCTCTTTCCAGGCTGATATATATTGTTCCTTCTTTGAATGACACCAGAAGCTAAGCCAGTTTAGTGAAATTAATAATATTTTGTTCATATTGTGGTATAATTCTTGGTGAAGGTAGAATGCTGCTCAAGGATAGGCTCATAACTGCCTGAGACACATATTCTGAGAGCTCCATCACATCTCTCTTAATATAGTGCAGGGAGGCACATCTCTAGACATTTACAACTACGCATACTATAACAATATCATATGAGTTCTTATGGTGCAAGACATTGAGTGCTTGCACGATTTGGTGAATCCAGGTGCCTGACCATGACCCTCTCTTTGCATATCCTGATGAGTGGTACATCAGTGTGCTGCATTATGGAGTCATCTATGACTAAGATCTTGGATTGTGTGGAGGTTTTCCATATGAGCCTTTGAACTGAGTCAGTGTGACTCTTAGTTTTATGTTTTATGTTGGGTGCTATTTGTGATGTATGCATGTTTATGAGGTTGCTGAGGGTTATTGTTTCTTGTGTTATGTTTAGGGGGCCTTTAACATTTAGGTATGTTACTCCTGACAGCCTCAGCATATGTAGGTCTATGTGCTTGGTTCAAGCTTTGTGTGCTTTGTTCGGTGCTAGATTGTGTGTTATTGACAACCTGCATGATATTAGTTGTTAGTTTGTGAGAGAGCTTTACACCATTAAGATCATATAACTACCTCACTTATACACTGTGTCTGCTAGTTTAAGTAGCAGGTGTTGAATTGCTGACAATGTGCAACAGACAAAGTCAAGAATTAGTTAAGTGCAAATTAAACATTCCATGTAAGGATAAGTCACACTCTGTTACAAGTTGCTCAGTAGAACTTAACTCAAGCCAGATGACTCTGTAAAACCATACAGTTTGAAATCAATCAGAACTGGCTTTTCTCCCATGATAGCACTTCACCATCTAAATTATCAGAGATCTCAAAACAACACCATGTTAAATGATCTCATAATTAGACTTTTTTTCTCTCTCTTGTCTGTTTTTTTAATGAATAGAAAAGGAATAAAATGACCACAAAGACAAACAGAAAGAAACAATTTAACTGAGAAGTCTGCATTTTTGCTAAATTCGGAAAGTAAATGCCACTACTGGAGAGAACAGTATCATATGATCAGGGTATTAGAAGCTTAAACTAATGATATGGAAATTTTCTTACAAAGGGACGATCTGAGACTGGTGGGCTGGTTAAGAAGACTCAGATATTGTATCATATATATTTCTCAGAGTGAAATATTTCTCCTCAACCACACTAAGAATCAAGACGCATCATCATATGTTAACACAGAAATCCACAGTACTATTAAAAGACCCTGAAATTCATGCATGTCAGGTAGAGAAGTAGAGATGTGCTTGCAGGCACAAGTGTATAAGAGACAAGTGGTGACTGTGCAGAATATACTTGGAGTTATGGTGTCCTTATATCATAGGATGACTTTCAAGGAAGCCAGGCTATGGAAAAGAACATGGGATCTACAGCTGAAGAAATCATGGAAAGTCCTCCAGAAAATAATGTTGTCTTCAAAGGTGCCCTCTAAGAAAAACACTTCCCCTGTGAAGCATGAGTTTCACTGGAAATGATTAATTTATGGAAAAGGCATGGCAGGAAAAGGTGATAGAGGAATATCAGGAAGCAGTAATAACATTCATCACTTATATATGATAAAGAACAGGGGAAACCACTAGGTGAAAACTTAATCAGAAAGACTGATGGCTCATAAAAAGAGAAATGACCAAGAAAAGAGGTGTAGAGTTTTGATACTCATATATAAACAGTCCTTGATGATCTGATGGCAGAGTTTTATGGGTATTGGAGAACTAACATTGATTAATGACTTATGCAGACCTAGAAATGGGTGCAGATGTCCTTTGATGATGAAGCTGGGAAATCCTGAGGTGGCTTATGTGAGATGGTGGAATAAGTGGTGGGGACTCTAACTTAAGAAATGGGAGGCCTTAATTTAGATGGGGAAACTTGGCAAATAATATAATGCCCCCTTTGGTATGTACCTAACCAGGAATATCCAAAAACAAGAACATCCACAGGGCATACATAATATGTCCTCTGCAGACTACCTCAAGGCCCTATCCCTGTATTCTGTCTCCTATAGGCTTTTGAGGGGAGATCTATGCCTGGCATATAGGGCATTGTCAGATCCCACTCTGATGGATGTCCTGCATATCCACAAAACAAACAGTACCAGAATTACCCATTCTAAAGACTTAAACCTCACCTTTGATATAAATAGGACCTGCTGGAGAGATAGGTATGTATCCCAGAGACTATCCTGTCTATGGAACAGGCTTCCTATCCATGTGAAGCAGAGTTTTGCCCTAATACAATTCAATTGCAACTTGGACAATTAGATGGGAAACCAGAAATTTATCCCTGGCTTGGCTCTTATGTCTCTGATGCAAACAGGTAACCTGTAAACGGTCGATCTCCCAGTCCCATGCTTACACTTATCAAGGGTATCAGAACTCATCAGAGATTTGGGATGCATGGCTAGGCTTAAAAAGGCCTTTGTGGTCATTAGCCTAGTAAACACCTATGAACCTATGAGAGATATGTCTCCCCTGAAGTAAAAGGCACAGCTTGCTGAATCTTAATACCGCAGAGGATAGGAGGAGAAAATAATATGAATGTTCTTCTTTCGCCTTTTCCCAGTTAGGGGTCTGCTACTGATTGGCAATAGATTTTTACGGTGCCGAGATGCCAGCTCGAAGCCCAACCTTCAACGAAGGCACGCCCATTCTACGCATGTCTTTTGAATGCCACTCGACCGTGGGGAGGATATGCAGACTCCACACAGAAGGCGTTCCAGCCAAGAATCCAATGGGAGAACCTCTTGCTGTGAGGCGACAATGCTACCGCTGCACTACCGCTGCTTCGAGCAAATAATATGCATGAATAGAGAAAAACCTACTGGATGAAGGCAAGTTAGTAGCTTTTTGTGAATAGAGTTTCATTCTCTGAAATCATTTTTATAACTTTCCTAATTATGAGATTTACAAATAATCACAAACCATCTCTGCACTATTTGCAATTTCAAAGCATGTTTGCAGCCAGTTACATTTTTCATGATATAATCACGCAACACTGATATGTATTTGGATTACTTTAATGAGAACCTCATACCAGTATTTTCCATGTTTTTCTCTTCATCCTAGTGTCACTGTTTTTTCACACTGTCCTACCCCAGCAGACACACACACACACACACACACACACACACACACACACACACACACACACACACACACACATACACACACACACACACACACACACACACACACACACACACACACACATGCATGCATGTGTACATGCGGATCTAGGAATTTTGATCGAAAGATCAAAAGTCCAAATCCATTATCACCAAACACTCTTTAGCGAAAGCGCTTTTCACTGAAAAAGCCCTTTCGCTAAAGTGTGTTAAAATAAAAAAAAAAAAACAGTAAATTAATGTTTATGCAGGGGGGCAAGCCCCCTGCACCCCCTACCCCCCTACTTTATTATTCTCACGCTGAGCTCACACTACAGTGGGGAAAAGAAAAAAATTCCCTTAACTGCACTGTAGTACGAACTCCACAACAGTCACTCCCTCTACCTTCAGGCATACTTCCACGAAAGTGCTTCTGCGGTGAAAAGCACTTTCGCGTAAATATGCCCGGCCGTTTCAGATTCACTGAAATGGCCATTCGCGCATTAGTCCTAGACCCATACATGCACACTCACAAACACACATATACTTTCTTCCAAGGATTGTTTTAAGAATGAAATCTATACTCATATTTCAGATATCAGATGCTAAATATTCTATACATTTGATCTAATAAAAACATGTCCATATAAGTAAATTAGCTTTAATGGCATATACCTAGCTTAAGCATAAAATAAGTTTTATAGCCTGTAGATAATGAGCTATAAAGCAGCAATGAACCACATCACTGATTCCATACATAGTTATAACCCTTTTTTAAATCCATTTGCATTTCTAATTGCAATCAACTCTACAGCTCTATACATACAAAATAGCTTCAGAGTATACATGAGCTTCAAAAACAATAACTCAGGAAGCACTGATAAATTAAAGGGATGGGAACAAAAGGGCTGTGTGATAGGGATAAGCTGGCAGCAATTATGTTAAATATGCAGAAAAACAGATTTCACTCAGCACTTAATATTTCAAACAGCCTGTTTAATAAGTCAACAAATCCTCCCACCTGCACATTTAATTACAGAAGTTCTATCTTGTTTGTTATTATTTATTTATTTATTGGGGGGTATTAAAGGTATTTAGATACTCTGCTGCTCTTTTCATTTGGAAACATTCTAACCATTGTCTTAATTATTCAGGATTTGTACATTTGAGGATGCAGATGTTGCCTTGAAATGTTTCAACATGAGTACTTGGTTATCTACTGGTTCACTTCAGTGCCAAGTCACAGAAATGGATGTGGTGAGACAAAGTAAATAAAGAGGAACTCACTCCAAGGTAAGTGTCATGCAAGGCACTTAATAGCTTCTAAGGCAGGACATGTGGATAAAACTGGAATGCCTTCACTACCTGAAAAGTGATTGCTTCTTTGTGTGATAAACATAAACAAGTTTTATTCCAATTATATAATGTGTTGTATGCGAAGAAAAATAAAACTTAGAATAGTGAAAAGTGCACCTTTTCCATGAATGCATGTCAGTCGAATGCTGATATATCTGTGTGAATTTGGTAAGGTGGTTGATATGGGTCTGACACAACTTCCATGACAATCTGTTGCACATCTAGCTAATATTGATACCTTTCTAATGCCTGACTACTTTGTCATCAGAACAGTTTCATGGTTACACATTAGAGAGCTATATTATCCCATCATTCAAACTCAAAGTGTAAAGCCACTGTTAGTCACTTTGCCTTTTTCACACTGCATCTTGTTTACAATCATCAGAAAGTATAAATCTCACCTCTCTAGTACCATACTAGACATATCAGCTTGGTAGAGTAGAAAGTGAAATCATTTCATGCTAACTTCTAAAAAGGGATGTACTGATTCATAGATATCTATGGTAGAATCCTTCATATCCAGTTTAGACTATAATACTGATGCTTTTAAAATATAATGCACATATTTCATGTTTTAAAGTCCTTTCAGTTATAGGCAGTGGAAGAAAGTAAAGAAACATTATTGAGACACAACTGACTACAACATTTTTTTTTTTATTTACTGTATGGCAAGTCTTTGGGTGGCCACGGTGGTGCAGCAGTTAGCACTGCTGCCTCACAGCAAGAGGTTCTCCAGTTCGATCCTTGACTGGGGTGCCTTCTGTGCAGAGTCTGCATATCCTCCCTTTGGTCACGTGGATTTTCTCCGGGTGCTCCAGTTTCCTCCCACATCCTAAAGACATGCTGTAGGTGGATTGGACACTCTAAACTGGCCCTAGGTGTGAGTGAGTGCGTGTGTGTGTGTGCCTTTTGTGGAAGGTTGAGCGCCGGGCTGGCAACTCAACACCGTAAATCTCCACTGCCAATAATGAGCGGTCAGGTGATCTGCTGTGGCAACCCCTAACTGGGAAAAGCTGAAAGAAGAAGACTGTATGACAAGTCCTTCTGTTTAGTAACTGGGATTTTGGATAGTATCTGTGTAGAACAAGAATCACATCTTCTATGCAGTTAGCAAGTATACCCTTATTTATCTTGCCCACCCCCCCTTGGGGCTGAGAATTACAATCGGTTCCCGGGATTCATGAAGCTCGGCGCAAGGCCGGTGTAAGGCTTGCACCGGCAGTGCAGTGTATAATCGGCGTAGCAGCGCCACATGCATAGTAATGAGTGCGTGCCGCAACCACAGACACGTGCAGAAGGCACGTGCGCGAGCCCAAGTAGGATGCGCCCGTAGGCGTGGCCAAGCCGGCAGGCGATGAGCAACCTAAAGTGCTGACTGTCACAGGCCGCCTGCAATAGTAACTGCACCAGCCAGGGTCCGTGGATAATGAAACGTACGCAGAGTATGCAACATAGTACCCGTTCACACAAAACGGAGAACCAAACATTAACCCACGAAGTCCAAATTGTACCCATCCAAGGAACAAAGGATACGCGTAATACCGTGTCCGTCACGCAATGCACTGTCAGTGGGCATACCCAGTGAAGGTGTACTGCAGCATGTCAGCGCGCCGCACCTACACACAAGTAGCCACATGGGCATGGTCACCAGCAGTAGTGAGAGTACACAGCCAGGCAGCCGTGTCGATATAACAACCAGAAGGAAACCAGATACCCTAAACACAGACAAACATGTGCATAGCAACATGTACTACACCCAGCAACCTGCCCGTCGCATACACATAGGACGGCGTATGCCTAAGCATAATATCCAGAAGCAGAACCCATGCATGCAAATGTAATACACAACAGCCCCGTCATAGCACGTAACCCGCACCCATGTACGACCGTGCACCCAACCCAGCTAGCAGCCTTGCACAGCTGCACACCTACACACAATGGGTATACCTGAAATGTAGTAAGAAGTATTGTCCTAGGCAGTGCCACGCGGGCAAATATGTACCCCACATGTCAACATCCCACCTCAGGTACTGATATCCAAATGGCTGCATGTGAATGTGTCGGCAGAATGTGTACATCCCGCATGTGGTATGGACCTGTCGAAACCCCATAGGCGTTCACACGCCATGGTGCCCATAACTGTACACATCTGGACAAGGCGGTATGTTCAGCCACCGTACTGATGATTAGCTATGCAGACATGTCAAACACAACACATATGGTGGAACATCTGCCCACCAAGCAGGACGCCCCAACAGGGTGCCATATGCACAGAAGGTGAAGGTGGGACATCACACATTGAGAATAGCGTTGCCGGATGGCCAAACACCCACGGCCAATGCAAAGGATGGAATAACATGTATATGCCTGGATGAATGGGTATGTCATAGAATGGGAATAGGCCAAGCTATCCAACATAATAGCCATACGTACCAGATACAAACTGCCAGTAACACACAGTAGTAATGCAGGAAGGCATACACGACTGTGGGAATATCACAGGACATATGGCATGTGCCAAGTGTTGACGCATGACACAAATGTCCAGGATGGGGCTCCCTGCAAAGAGGAACATGTGCCAACTCTACCCCCCACAGATGTACCGGCAGTGGAAACACATCCCAAACACACACCAACACTACCGTCCATCCCACGATAGCAACGGAGGCTGGTCAAAGACCACCATGACGCGTGCACAAACAGGGACACGTGTAACCGTTGCCCTAACAACCCCCCACAGGCCAACAAATAATAGTATGGACATATGCATGTAATGCTGTGAAGGATGTGTGGTAGTCCTCAGTATCACAGAAGTAGGTACACAGATACACTGTAATCAACCGTGACATATGTGCACTGTACACAGCATACCTGCAGGTAATACATAGTTCAATAATGTGCCACAGAAATATACACATACGAATGAGGACAGGGGATAGACAAGTGTGAATGGGACAAACTATGAACATAGGTTCATAGGTCCATAGGTACATAGTAGGCTATCTGCCCAAGGGCAGCTATAACCCTAGCCCATAGTTATGTTGCCTTTGCCACCCCTCCAGTCCGAAGAAAACAATGCCTATTATATTGCTGTACCTCTGTCAAGCAGTGACATTGAAGTAATCCCTGGGGTATATCTGCATTCTCCCATCCATTGGTCAAGATCCCCCTCAAACAAGGCCAGCGAGGTGCTCTGCCTCACATGTACTGGGATGTTGTTCCACAGCATAGTGAGTGTCTGGGTGATGAATCTGTCCCTCCAACACATTCTATTAATGACCGTGTCAAGGTTCACGTCACCTGCCCCTGTGGTTCTGAGGGATGTAGATCCATTAGGTGAAGCATAGTCATCAAATATGGGTCGACATGGCCTTGTATGTCAGGCACAGGTCACCACTGAGCAAGTGGTATGTGACTGAATGGAGCAGGAGTCCTTTCAGTCGGGCAGCATAACACAAATTCCTGAGACCCTGCATCCGTTTGACGATGAACCTATGGGGCCTTCCCAGCTGCTGCAGGTGTTGGGTCAGATACCTTCCGAAAGGGGCAATGTACTCAATCATAGGTCTAATGAGTGATGAGTACAAGGAGACGATGACCTCCCCTGATCTAGATGTGAATCCCTGCACGATCAGGTGGGCAATGTAGAAGGTCTACCTAACTACGTTAGCAACGTGTGTGTCGAACGAACGGTGACTGACAACCTGGGTCCCCAGATCCCTGGTAACTCCCTCTGTGCTCAGTGGATTGCCACCTATATGGCAGCTAGGGGTAACCTTGTTCTTCCCGGAGGGTATGACTATGCATTTCCCGGCATTTAGCTGTAGGCCATGTCCCTGGCACCAGATATCCATATCTGTGAGGCCCTTCTGAAGGATATCTGTGTCAGATGTCCGTCCCACTATGGCACCCAGTTCGCAGTCATCTGCAAACATTGTCAGCCATAACCCCCCTGTGTTTGCTTGTACTTTGGAAATGTAGATGCAGAAAAAGAGTGGACCCAGGACTGAGCCCCGTGGGACACCGCCTGTGACCGGCTGTGAGTCTGACATGGTGCCAGCAACTATGACCATGTGGGTTCTGTCACCTAGCTAGTTTGCAACCCATCCTGCGATGTACGGGTTCACATCCAAGCCGATGGGTTTATCAATGATACCTGAGGGGGGTATTGTGTTGAAGGCCTTTGCCAGGTCGAGGTAGGCTGTATGGACTGCCTGACCCTCATCAATGGCCTCGGTGACTGTTCCTAAAAAGTCAACCAAGTTTTAAACGCATGATCTGCCTTTGACCAAGCCAAACTGGGTTGGATGCAAAGTATGCAAGTCCCCTATGTCTTCATCTATGAGTTCCATTATGATCCTTCCCCATGGCTTTGCAGATAAGGCTTGTCAAGCTAATGGGATGGTAATTACCAGGGTCAGTGGAGGCACTGCCCCTGTGAAGTTGGACTACAGTCGCCGTGCGCCACAACTTGGGTACGTTACCTGAGGTGAGGCTAAGATTAAACAGGTGTTCTAACTGTGGGTCTAATTCCTCAATGAGTTCATGGAGTACACAGCCGGGACACCATCTGGTCCCATGGATGCTGTGTTTACTGCCTTGGAGAGAGCATGTCCCACCTGTGCGTTACAGAAGTTTCGGGGGGCACAATCCTCTGGTACAGACATCTCTCCATGTGGGGGGGAGGGGGGGAGATGTTTGCACCGAACCTGTCAGCCAGTATGTTGGCAATGTGTGTAGGTTCAGTAAACTTCACATCATTCTGAACCCAGTCCGAGCATATCTGGGAGTGTCCTCCCAGGTGTCCAACATAGCTAAAGAAGGCCGTATGATTGTCTGTCAAGTCCTTGGTGATATATCTGTCGGATTTGCCCTGGATGATGTCATGAGAGCTTGTAATTCTTCACATATAATGAGCAAGGGTGTCATACCTTACAAGGTTTCTGCTCTGTCTTGTAGTAGCTACCTCCTTTCGTTGTAGAGCTTGTGTATGGCTGGGGTACACCAGACTGGATGCTTGGCATTGGTACAAAGAGTCACAGTTGTGTAAGGGATTGCCTGATCCATGCAGTCCTGTAGGTGCTGGTAGAAGGCATATGTAAGTGATTCAGTGGCTTGAGTAATGTTTACCACTGGCTCAGGGGCCTTAAAGGAGACCACACTAGTGTTTAGAAGTGTGAAGTCGGCTTTTGAGAAAGTCATATGTATGGTAACCGGCACCACCCACAGCATTGTATGCCAATAGCAGAAGCTATTGTATGTTGTCCAAACACACGTGTCCGTACACATGGAACATCATAGCAATAAACCACGCCTGGATGTGGGTGATGCTAGACATACCCACGGCAGACGTGGTGCGTTCCCGAGCCCGACGCCTGAGGGACCACACACATAGCCGGCCTTAGGCATAGGCCAAGTAGGCTGCTGCCTAGGGCGACGCTCTGCTAGGGGCACCTTACCAGCCTTTATTCGGTGTAGGTAGACCAGGATGGGGGTAGCGGGTGATGTGGTGGGGGCACCATGGAGTCCTTCTGCCTAGGGCACCACCTGACCTAAGGCCACACCTACAGTACCCACACCCAGACGCGGGTCATTGTTAGTATGCTATATCATCTATGGAAAGAAACCATATATTCCCAGACATAATGGCACAGCATAATGCCTGTCCGCCGTCCAAAGCAGACATATGGCACCCGCGGCGGTGCGGACGTACTGCGCGAGATGTCTGTAACCAATGTCGACACTGTCACGCTATGTGAAATAATGTCAACATAGCGATTCAATACTAAACAGCGACGGAGAGCCCGATGTCCCCGTTGCTGAGCTGTACAACCTATTCTGCCATGTTAAATGTGTGTAGCAGAGCGGGACTGCCCCAAACTAAGCAACGGACATGTCCGTGGCTCAGTGGAAGCCATCATGCAATGTTAAACCCATGTAATATAGCGATACAGGTTATAAATACCGAAGTTTAGTAATGGAAATAGGTCCGTTCGACCAGACCATGTGCAATTACTATAACAAGATCTACAACGGGCACGCCGGCCAATCAGCGCACATGGTTAGGAATAATGGGGGGGGGGTATGGTATCATAGACACGGACAAACCGTGCCCATGTGACTCATCTGACATTCGTACACGGTCAAGGCAGTTCCGTACACTAGGCGGACAAGACCAAACCCAAAGCACCACAGGAACACCCTGACAATCGAAGGCCTGTATGCGTAGGGGATATAAGCCCCTGTGATCTGAATATCCCTGCGGTCATGACATATGCATCCTGGGCCATGAGCGGGAGGGAATGAGGAATGTTTAACATGTAGTACCGCACCTTTCCCAGCAGGAGAATGGATGCCTGTGACGTACGTGAGTGCGGGGGGGGGATATGTAAATTTAGCTAAGTACCATGGGTATGCATGTAAATGAGACCGAACAGCTAACGTGTAGTGGTCACAGTAACCGGCAAACATGAATGCAGTCCCGTTTGAATTACGACTATAGAACATATAAATGTGCACGTAATGCACGCGCCCATGCCGCAAAGACTGTTACATGTGTAAAGGTGAAAGTGCGTTCCGCACACGTCCGTCAACCGGATCAGAGATATGTTACCGGAACAGTCACAACTAACACAGGCCACGTAACCACACAGACCCAGTAAACATATGTAACCAGAATACGGATATGCATGTGCGCCTGCGCTTAACCCACAATTAGGAAATGCAAGTGCGCGTGTGCGTGTGTGATCCGCTCACAGCAGGGAATGTTAAGGCCATGTCCTCCACGTCAATCATACATGTCTCAAAACTGTCAGGCCCTGAAAGTATGGAATTGGGCAATGCCATGTAAAGTACCATTAGAAATAGTGAGAAACACACGCTATGTGATAAGACAAACATAGAATGTGGATAGAATAACGTGTGCATTAGTAGTATGGATAGACGATGGTTATGCATCTGTAACTCGACCCACTTGTCAGAAGGTGCACCTGTACGAAAAGTGTTCAGTGGGCTCACACTTGTTGACCAGGCTAGGCTAGCTGGATATATGTCCAGTGTCAGCAGAGGCCCGTGGAGAAATGCTCCACACACAATAATAGCACAACATACCAAAGTACTCATATATGTACCAAAGAAGAACAACAATAGAAAGTGTCCTGAAAGGACTGGTTACACACAGATCACAGACGACAGAGAAATATATGGCCAGTGGAAGCATGTCACAATAATGGGATCATGTCCCTATAGAAGCAAGAAGGTCTCACATGACACGCCAGCGAATTGCCAGATAGACACAGGTCAATGTAACACACAGCAACATTAAGGGCCAACCAGCCGTACACCATGCCCGAACCTGTACAGTGGAAAGGTATGGCATGGTAATTGATGTGTGTACACAGGTAATCCACAGACAGTAACAAAGCAAGGTATGAAACGAGGGGTTCACATGTATATATCTACACACAGCAGTCCGACGGCCCGTATATATGACGCATGGACATAGATTTGTCACCTGAAAACAAGATGTAAACAACTACAGTTTAGTCCATATCATATTGATATAGTAATAATACAGTCATATCCATATTTAACATTGTGACCCTTATTTACATTCACATTTATACAAAATATGCATGTAATTGTACTTATTTATTCCATGATTTGGAATCTTAATGCAACAATTATACACATTGATAAACAAAAGCATTACCAACACACTACATTCTAAGGTTTACTCACAACAATTATCAACTATGTTTCAATATACTGATGGTATTGACCAATATTGTATTTATATTAACACATCGTTGTTGTATCATTGTTTCCATTCAGTAATGTATGCAACACTGAGTTCTACATGTCACTTTATCATCAAGACTTGGAGCACGGTCCACTGAACTATGAGCAAGTCTATTAATTAGTTGACTTTAAACTGACTCTGAAGGAAGTATATAAGGGACGACTATTTAATGTATCTCGTACTCCGACGTTGCCCCATGTTAGTGGGTGAAAGAGCTCAGTATCCTATGACTGTGGAGTGTATTGTTTTTGTCATCGTCTGTCTTGGCATGGTTTATGTTCAAGAATGTCTTTTATGAAGATGACCAGGACTCCCCACTAATAATGCAAAGCATCCACCGGATAATGCTAAATGCAGGTGTGAAATGTGTACAGCCCTATACCAGTGTCCAGTAGGCAATTCCATAGATGGACAAGCGTACGACCAAGATGGCACCCATAACTGGAAACCTGGTGGAATTACACAGCTGCAGGAAGGCATAACACAGGAAATACAGATAGGCACTACAGTAGACACTCCCCATACAAAGTCAGACCGCCGTAATACCGCGCACACAGCACTCAATCTGCCAGCACCAAAATGGGGATCACTCGCTTCCATACTGCGGAACAAATGGGCGACCTGTGGAACACATACTAATGGCACACTAACAACTTCAACTAGGAAGGTCATAGGATGGTTAAACTATGGCGTTCCCACTTATAAAGAACATCCTTCAATGAATTAATAGGATTAATGTCAATTAACCATGGAATACACCTAATCAACATCAAAGAACCGCTGGCACCTTATGGCACACAATCCAAAAAACACATAGGTAGATGAAACAGTCAACGTAAAAATTGTCCAGGACAGTGCCCAAATGGTATACAAAGGTTCCTTCATAGACAAGTAAGCGCTTTCACCCGTAGGCTCCGTCAGACTTACACATAACATAAAAGCATCCAGGCTTTAAATATCCCTCCTTACACTTTCATTGGTCAATTTCTCAGCAAACAATGAACAATTAACCACAGCATATAAAGCACAGACGCAATGTTAACTACACACACATATATTAACATCTCCAAAAACATCCTATTAAAACATGTATTATATGATATTGTACTATGCCTAATACTCATCAATCAAAGATCTAACAATATATATAGAAGATATGTATATCATATCAATGTAATACAGTGGTAAACAACTGAAAGAGTGGACTAATGTGTGTTAACTGTATATCTGTACCTAAACTACATTCCTGTTACTTGGGTTTAAGCCACCTGCTTCTCAAAAGAGGCTTAATCAGTGTTTCATCATTCAGCCCTGGTGTGTGGTCAACTCTCCACCTAATAATCCATCTCAATCCGCATTCTAAAGCATAGTTGATGAGGTCCCCCCTCTGGTATTATAACCTAGCCTTTGTAAAACACTGAATGTAAACGTATACCTTGTGATGTGCTCATAGCCGGCCATAGGCATACACCAATCCTGTGGCTGCCTAGGGTGCCGCACTAGTAGGGCCACCTGTCTAGTAGGTATGTCATGTAGGTACACCAGGATGGGGCACCATGTGTTGTGGTGGTGGTGGGCGCCGTGGAGCCCTATAGCCTAGGGCAGCGGTCGATCTAAGGCCACTGCCGTAGGAGGGGTAGTACGGTCTGCAGGTATGTGCTGAAGTGCACATGAAACAGCGGTCTACAAGGATTACCCATAGTGGCGACACCTGCACAGACGGCTATAGCGGGACACACACAACCATGCATACAGCACAGATAGACATACACACACCATAAACAGGCAATTATACACAAGGTTTATGGCGTATGGTACAGTGTCAGTACAGCAAGGATAGCTGTCTGCCACGATATCCAGCAGATGTCTCTAGGGCGTTCTGGAATACGGACGTTGCATGGACAATGAGTGGATATGCATCGTACCACAGTTCTATGTGTCAGCCGTGCAAATATGCGATACATGGGACAGACAGCTGTCCATGCAAGACCAGCGCTATGGGCACAACATAGGTATGTATATATACAACGAGAGAGATACAGACGGACACATGTGGCAAGGCCGTGAGTGTAACATACACAGCACCACCCCACCACACCACAGCAGGGTGCATGTGGAGAACACGCTACGGAGGTCGCCAACCACAGCAGGCACACAGGCAGTCCACGAGCTGCGTCTCACCATCCACAAACACAGGGATGGCGGCAGGATATAAGTGTTCTGCGGAAACTCTAAAGACATACCCTATGAACCCATGCGGCTGGGAGCATAGACACACACACACAGCTGGCAGGCATGGTGATTGACCACACCCCCACATACCCAACCGCACAACAGTATGACACAGGTATGGAACACGCTACATGGACCACTGAACACAGCACCGTCAGAGGCACACATCCAGGTGGGTGACAACATCTGTAAAGGAATAGCCGCCGATAGCCAAGGTATGTGTTGCCAAGCGTCTAAAATAACTACACTCTACTAGGGCAGCTGTGAACACGCACACCCCACACACACACGGGGAAGGGCTGGGAGTCGAACCTACGCCTACTTACATGAACACACAACAGCATGATGAATTTACAGAACGCGCTACCGACATTACTGAGCACAGCGCTGCCAGAGGCATACTTCTAGGCGGTGTGATCATCCGTAGCGGGGAATAGCTGGCAATGTGTTGTGAAGCATCTAAAAAGCATCCATGCATGTCCATCTGCAGGCAGCACACAACACACACACACCACACACACACACGGGGAAGAAGGCCGATCAACCTTACTACCTACCTACATGAACACTTGACATGATGAAGAAACGCCGGCAACAAGCAATTGAGCACAGCACTGTCAGAGGCATACTTCTAGGCGGGTGACATCATCCGTAAGGGAATAGCTGACAATAGCCAAGGTATGTGTTGCGAAGCGTCTAAAAGCATGTTCATCTGCAGAGGCAGCTGGAAACACACACACCCACACACACACACACACGGGGAAGGGCTGGGAGTTGAACCTACGCCTACCTACATGAACTCACTACAGCATGATGCATTTACAGAATGCGCTACCGAGATTACTGAGCACAGCGCTGTCAGAGGCATACTTCTAGGCGGGTGACATCATCCGTAAGGGAATAGCTGGCAATAGCCAAGGTATGTGTTGCGAAGCATCTAAAAGCATGTCCATCCACAGAGGCAGCTGGAAATACACACACACACACACACACACACACACGGGGAAAGGCCGGGAGTCGAACCTATGCCCACCTACATGAACACACTACAGCATGATGAACTTACAGAACGCGCTACCGAGATTACTGAGCACAGCGCTGTCAGAGGCATACTTCTAGGCGGGTGACATCATCCGTAAGGGAATCGCTGGCAATAGCCAAGGTATGTGTTGCGAAGCGTCTAAAAGCATGTCCATCCGCAGAGGCAGCTGGAAACACACACACACACACACCTCACACACACACACGGGGAAGGGCCGGGAGTTGAACCTACGCCTACCTACATGAACACACTACAGCATGATGAACTTACAGAACGCGCTACCGAGATTACTGAGCACAGTGCTGTCAGAGGCATACTTCTAGGCGGGTGACATCATCCGTAAGGGGATAGCTGACAATAGCCAAGGTATGTGTTGTGAAGCGTCTAAAAGCATGTTCGTCTGCTGAGGCGGCTGGAAACACACACACCCACACCCACACACACACACACACACACACACACAGGGAAGGGCCGGGAGTCCAACCTACGCCTACCTACATGAACTCACTACAGCATGATGCATTTACAGAACGCACTACCAAGATTACTGAGCACAGCACTGTCAGAGGCATACTTCTAGGCGGGTGACATCATCCGTAAGGGAATAGCTGGCAATAGCCAAGGTATGTGTTGCGAAGCATCTAAAAGCATGTCCATCTGCAGAGGCAGCTGGAAACACACACACACACACACACACACACACACACACACACACACACACACACACACACACACACACACAGGGAAGGGCCGGGAGTCGAACCTACGCCTACCTACATGAACACACTACAGCATGATGCATTTACAGAACGTGCTACCGAGATTACTGAGCACAGCACTGTCAGGAGGCATACCCCTAGGTGGGTGATATCATCTGCAGAGGCAAGGCAGCCAATAGGGAATGAAGACAGAGTGCGCAGTCACACAGCATGTTACCATCCCAAGGTGGGCGTACAGTAACACGGTAGTGCTGCAGTCGGGAATACCTACTAACTACGGAGCAGTACATCACGACATGGATACGGGATGCACCACATACAGTATACCCTATGAGAGGGCATCCGGCGTGCATGATGTAGGCAGCCATTGTGGCATAACAACCACATATGACTCACCTGGATGGTCACCATGGCTATGCAGGATGTCATTGGCCATGGCTACATGCCTAGTAGCAGACATTGGTGCCGACTGTAGTGTGTACCCCCGAATGGTGTACTGGCCATGCCCTCACACCTAGTGGTTGCGAAGGGGAGACAGACATGCTCACGGGGTATCAACGCAGACGGGCGCGGTGTGCACTGTACTGTGTGTCCATCTACACAGCTGCTTACTGGGCATACTCAGACACTTAGAATCTGCACAGTGCAGACATGCATACACATGGGGTGAAATCATGGGAGGCAGAATGTGGACCGTCGTGTGTCCACCCACACAACAGCAACCTGGCCATGCCACAGACGTGGCGGATGCGAAGGGGAAACAGGCATGCACATGGGGTATCAACGCAGACGGGCGGTGTGTGCACTGTACTGTGTGTCCATCTACACAGCTGCTTACTGGGCATGCTCAGACACTTAGAATCTGCACAGTGCAGACATGCATACACATGGGGTGAAATCATGGGAGGCAGAATGTGGACCGTCGTGTGTCCACCCACACAACAGCAACCCGGCCATGCCACAGGCGTGGCGGTTGCGAAGAAACAGGCATGCACAGGGTATCAATGCAGATGGGCGTGGTGTGCACTGTACTGTGTGTCCATCTACACAGCTGCTTACTGGGCATGCTCAGACACTTAGAATCTGCACAGTGCAGACATGCATACACATGGGGTGAAATCATGGGAGGCAGAATGTGGACCGTCATGTGTGTCCACCCACACAACAGCAACCCGGCCATGCTCACACACGTAGTATGTGCTACATGCCGTCTGGCATGCAGACGGAGTGCACACACCGCAAGTCATGGCCAGGTAAACCCGTACACACGCACAGGGTGGACACACATGCAGTTACACTTACACACACAGATGACAGCACAGCCGTCACGGGTGCAGGCTGAACATGTACACACTGCAGTGAACCCTGTAGCTGCCATGCCAGCACCATGTCATCGGTGCAGCAGTATGCCTCATGGTCCAGCAACAGCATGTGACATATGTCCACAAGACTATGTGGCGGTGTACGTCCGTCGTGCAGAGTACACATGTACTATCAATGATCCCACAGGTGTGATGTAGTCCACCCATACCGGTATACATGGACAGGCGTGCTCCACACATACCACGGGCCTGACACAGATATGACACATGACTGCAGCTGTACCACAGTGAAACAATGTCCGGATATGTCACATATGTGATTTCCTGGCTGTGTGCATGGACTGCACGCAGGACACATACGAAGCCTGTGATGTACCACATGCATAACACAGGCGTATGCGGTAATACACACACGAAGGGAAGGCGGACACATGTCTTTGGTATGCACCCCTACAGGGTGTAGCAGTGTTCACTGGGACACATACCCTTCTACAGTTTGCCTGTGACAGCTGTGATACTATACCACAGTCCATGTTCCATGTATGTCGACACACATGTCACAACGTAGCAATGCGTACACACATGGCAACAGGGAATACATGTGACACGTGTACTGTGCACGGTGCAGCCATGCATGAGCGGTGTCCGGTGTCCATAACACAGTTGCAACCCCCTACCACATACATACCCATCATGGGGGCCGTCATATGGTGGCATAGTAACAGCACGCATGGCAGTCTGTGTGTACACCATGTGTTTAAACACCTGTCCACATGCATGTGTGCAGGTGCTGGTCACAGGTGTGTCACACACCATCCTACCCTGCCATGTGCATACAGTCTGCTATGTCGCCTTTACATGACAGCGCTGCCATAATGCATACCCATCGGCCATGCATCATCGACCATATGTCACATGGTCACTGTAACCCCTACCACCTCCCAAGTGCAAATATTGGCACAGCTGCCAGATACAGTGGTAGTACGCAGGATGCACTACATACCGCTGCACGCCTGCACATATCCCATATAGTGGGTGTGGCATTCCTAGCACCAACATGTGTGCAGGAATGTGTGCCCATGTATGCCACAGATCGGGGACTATGTGCCACGTGCCACATCACTGTACACCATGGTAGAGATCTGTACCTACCTCAGTGTGGGGTGCATGGATGTGGATGGTGCAGTACATGCAACACGTCATCCCTCCATGTAGACATGTGTGGTCACCACCATGTCAGTGTGTCAACATGTGTGTATGTCTGCTGCCTGTTGTGAGGGTGTATGCAGATATAGTGTTGTGACTGGACACTGACCACACAGGGTGACCATCCCTTACTGGTGCTGCATTGTACAGCCCTGTCAATGCCATACCTGTGAGCCTTACTGGCCACCTGTGCAAGACCACCCCCTGTGACATGGCATGTGGGTGCATTGTCTTGTGAGGGTGCTGACCACACAGACAGGTGTCCCCTCTGCACACAATGGGGTGTGTGCCATAGAGGTGTATGCACCGCGATTGCGGACATATTCCTGTACCAATACAGCATCCGACTGCTGCACACCGTGCACCACAGCTGACAGCTGACACCTGCGGTCAGTAGCCAGCACACTGCGTATGACACCTGTAGAATGTCACCATACCTGTACTGTGTCATGCCATGTATGTGATGTCTCTGCCCACCGTAGCCTGTGGCACGGACCACAGGTGTCAGGTGCAGTATATGTGTGGACATGTGCATCATGTACCGTGTAAGCAACGTTACACTATATCTGGCTCCGTGCTCCGCAGGTTTATGTGTATAACCTCTCTTCTTGCAATCCCGACTGTCTGTTCTCTATATCACAAAAGCTCTGCACCTGCTCCCATAGTATTCCTACATAGGTAAAGTACATGTATACTAAATGGAGTACAACACTGGCCTAGAATCACCTTGTGTACCCACTTCCCTATAGGTGCCTTCTGACCCAGTTACACAGCAAATGCATTCATGTTCTCTGGCATGTCGAAGGGTCAATTGCTAGTGACCTCTCCTGTTCAGATGGTGAATCTGGGCGTCCTGGGCACTGTTACAGGTGCCTCATGGACATGGACAAGCTGCACCTCCCCCACTGAACATAATACATGTGACAGATGCAACTATATAGCCAGACAGGGGGCTGTGCTCTCTCAAACCATGACCGGCAAGACCAAACGGGAGGGGAAGGACACCATGCACACCACAAACCCAGTGTCACATGTGACTATCACAAATGCTAATCAAACACATGAACACACTAAGACATACCTGGAGGCACTGTTAAAACATGTCACGAACCTAACGAGCCCTCTGAAGCAGACACCCAAGCAACTGCCTCCACAAGACATAGGACATGCAACACATAGTTCTCAACATCAGTGTGCTAAACAGTCAGAGCCCCAAAGGCAATACACACAATGCCAGACACACTTGTAATGGGTGACGCCACTGTCAGACACACCGACGTCCCACCCACCAGACTGAACAAGGGAATGATCACAGTAGGCTGCCTGTCGGGCGCTGGAATCCACCACATAACACACGCACTCAGGTCACTCCACAGCATGTACAGGTATGACGCGGTCATTGCCCATGCTGGTGTCAACGACTGGAGACATACCATCCTGGGATACATTAAAGGAGACATAGAGGGCCACTCAGATTGTGTAGCCCAGGCCAGCATGTCCCTGACCCTGGGCAGTATCCCACCCTCATCAAGTATGATGCCACTATACTGGCTCCAAGTGGTCACCCTTGATAATGTGCCTGGTTACCGATGTCAGTCTGAGGGGATCCAAATCCCTCATACCTGGGATGACATGCTTGGCACACCACGCCCCTTCGCAAGGGATGGCTCGCACCTGTCGCCCCTGGTCTTCAAGGGTTTGGCTAAGGCACCTGCCACCCCCACAGTGCCCACTACAGGCAAGGCTGGAATGATAAACCTACCACCCTACACTACAAACCTGGAGAACAGACAGGGTAATACTGCTCAGTGCCAGTGGTCTACGCCCAAGCTGCACACCCTCAAATGCCCTCCTCAGTATGGAGGACATCAATGTCAGTGCTGTGACTGAAACATTGTTCAGGGCTGCTGAGAGCACCCCAGCACTATCAGGTCATACCCCATATCACGCGTTCAGGACCATAACCCGGACCTAACACAAAAGGAGGGGGAGTCTCCATTTCCATGAAGGATACATACTCCTCCAGGTTGGCAGAAATGCACGTAGCAGCGGGGAATATCCAGGTGCAATTAACCATGGGTAGGCCTGCCCTACAGTTTGTTGCATGCTACAGACCACCCTCCCAAACACAGGATACCTGCACAGCCATCCTGAAGACACTGGTGAGTATGAATGCTCTCACAACACCGTCATATTGGGTGACATCAACCACCCATACATAGACCGGGAACATTACCCAGGACACAACACCCTACACCAAAGGTTCCAGGTGTTCATACACCTGAATGCTGTGGAACAACCATGCACCATACCCACAAGGGGGGGAACTATACTAGTTCTGATCATCACACATGGGGACGACATGCTCCACACAGGATGTACATCCCTCAATGGTGAGGTCAGACCATATAGTGAACTCACTGGAGATCCGCATCCTGCACCCAACACCGGCATGGGAGACCACAGTGAAGACCTCTCCACAGCGAACCACACATGTCATACGACTGGTGTGGTACCCTACGAGGCCTCCATGCCAGTGGTAAACACAGGCCACACTGATGAAACCCTTACAAATGCCTTCTATGAGCACCCCCAGGAATGTCTGCACCAAGCGATCCTGATAACATCAGGACCTTGTCCACCAAAGGCAGGCACATGGTCTGGTGGACCCCAGCCATTGACAAACCGTACAACAAGAGTTGAAAGCTACTACATGACAGAGCAATATCAGTACCAGGGAAGGCATCACTGATTAATACCGGCGTTAACATACGATCACTCATACAATCATCCAAGGCCACCTGTGGGACTGGTACTACAAAGGACACATAAGACAACCATAAGGCCTTCCTTAGCTATGGTAGGAACATGGGTGGAAGCACACAGTTATGCTCGGAATTACTCCAGAATGGTACAATGATCACTGAACCCACAGACATTGCCAACAAACCAGCGGACAGGTTCCGTGCATACATCTACCCCCAAGAGGGGACGATCCATCCCACCAGAGTCTAGCCTCCCAAACATCCCGTATGCCCAGGAGAGAGCTGATATCTGTTAAGCAGTGAACACAGCATCAATGGGACCAGATGGTGTCCCCGGCTGTGTGCTACACAACCTCATTGAGGCCCTCACCCCGCACATAAGGCTGCTGTTTCATCTTAGCCTTACTACGCGCTACGTCCCCAATGGATGGCATATGGCAACTGTGGTCCCACTACACCAGGGTAGTGCTCCTATGGACTCTGTACATCCCTGCCCTATAAGCTTGACAAGCCTTGTCTGCAAAGCTGTGGGGAGGTCCATACTGGAGCCCATAAATAAAGACATTGGTGTACGGCAAATACCGGAACATACCCACATCGGCTTAGTCAAGGGCAGATCCTGCCTCCCAAACCTGGTCAACCTGTTTGGAGGAGTCACTAAGGCCATTGATGGGGGTACGTCGGTTTGCACAGACTACCATGACCTGGTGGGAGCGTTCAAACCACACTCCACATGGGCATCATAGAAAGGCTCACCAGCGTAGATGTAGAGACATATGTCACACGATGGTTTGCCAACTGGATGGAGGTCAAACCCCACAGGGTTTGTGTTCCTGGTGCCATGTCAGACTCCAAGCTGGTCCCGAGTGGTGGCCCACAGGGCTCAGTCCTGGGCCCCCTCCTGTTCGGCATTCAACTTTCCAATGTGCATGCAAACATAGGGGGATTGTGGCAGACAAGGTATGCAGATGACTGCACACCAGCCACCATACTCAACACCCCATCAGACACGGACATCCACCTGGGGTCTCATAGAAATGGATAACTGGTGCCAGAGCCATGGCCTGAAGCTACATGCCAGGGAAGGTATAGACCTACCCTTTGGGAAAGACATGTTCACCTCGAATTACCATATAGGTGGTAATCCATTAAACATGGTGGACGTGATCAGGGACATGGGTACCAAACCTGTCGGTAACCTCGACACTCACATTGCCAATGTGGTTGGGAAGACATTCCACTGTGCCCACCTGGTCATGAAGGGATTCACATCCACATCAGGGGAGGTCATTGTACCCCTGTACTCTTCACACATCAGACCAATGATTGGGTACAACGCCACATTTGGAATGTACCTAACCTGACACCTGCAGCACTCAGAAGGACCTCAAATGTTCCACAACACAGGGATAAAGGTGCTGAAACATATGTCACACGCTGCCCGACTGAGGGGACTCCGGCTGTATACCTTCTCATACCGTCTGCTCTGAGGTGATCTGTGCCTGACATACACGGCCATGTCCGACCTGGGTGACATAGACATGTTCCACCTCCTAGGCTCCAAACAACCACGGGCACGGAAGCAACTGACAGAAACCTCAGCACGGACATAAATAGGACATGCTGGAGGGACAGGGTCATCGCCTAGAGACCCCCTACAACATGGAAAAGATTCCCAGCCCATGTGAAACAGAGCCCCTCACTGACTCTGTCCAAGAGTAATCCTGATGTGTGGATGGGAGATCGTAGGTATGCACCAGGCATCATCTCTGTGTCACTGCTGGACAGAGGGACAGCGGACCAATGGATGTAGTATCCTCATCCTAAGGGGTGGTGAAAGCCACACACACTCTGGCTAGGCTTACACATGCCGTAGGGCACATAGCCTGGTATGTACCTATGCACCTATGTACCTATGTAGGAGTCCATGCAGGTTGCGGGTACCTGTGGTATGCTGATATTGCCAGATGTGCCTGTGGGTAACCCACAGCTACACGTGGGGGACTGATAACAGTGCTCCCAGTAGGCACATGCAAGTACACCATATGAGGCATACAGGTTAACAGAACCAACATGGTGCTACACATGTAACCGTCACGCATACTGTGTACACAGCTCAATGTATGCTGCACCTGCACTACATGGTATGTCTGCTGCATGATGTCAGTACACAACCCACGTCACATACGCACCTGTCACTTGTCATACACAACCACTGCAACATACACATCACGCACTATGCGGACACAGGTATCACATACACCTCTCACTAACTTGTCCACCCTGTGCATCAGAATATATTTGCATAACCGTGCACCGATGGTGTGGATGACAGTGCTGTGGCAGAGGCTTCATCATATGCACAGGGTGATATGTGTGCCAGGGGCATAGGCTGTACCAATGGATGACATCATGTGTGTGTGTAAGGGCCGGTGCATTTACTGGGCATGACTGTGCAGAATGCATGTGGATGTGGTGGAGCCCTACAGGTGTGTCTGCTTTGTGTGGGTATGTGTGTACACAGTTCAGCCATCTGTGATGCCTACACGGGGTATACTTGGCAGCCCCAGACTGTACAGTGCAGGTTGTATGGCTCACTGTGTCCGTCTGCGGCCACGTGACCCGTGCCTGCCTGGGGTCGCACGGGCACTACTGGGTGGAGGTATGGAGTGGCCACTCTCCGATGACACATGTCCGCTGGAACCGTGTCCACGCTGGGACCGGCCAGGGCCACGTCCACGTGGCTTGCTGTGTCCTGGTGTGGTTGGTGTAGCACCAGCTGCACTGCTGCTGCTACCGGCACTGTGTGAGTGGGCATGAGAGGTGGCACGCACACGTCGACCTACACTAGGTGGTGTTGCTGGCCTATGGCCACGAGTCCTATGCCTCACCCCTACCAGGTGTTCCAGCACAGACAGCTCACGCTCGCGGATTGACATGCCTCGGTCGAGGATTCCAACCATCTGACCTAATCGCCTATCCAGAACATCAGCAAGCTGCTGTTGAGCATTCGCCAATGACTGGATGTTCTCATTTAGGGAATGGATTGTGGCCCTCTGCAGCCTCTGCCCTTCTTGGTTCTGCCGTTCAGCACTGCCTGTGCCGCCATTACAGTCTGGAACATGCGTCTGGTGATACCAGCTGCTGCACCCTGTACAGCAGGTGCATGTCTACCAGAGCTCCTCCTACGAGCAGCACCAGCCACATGCCTGTGTGGCACATCACCAGTCATTACACTGGCAACATGGTGTGTACCCGCACCTTCTGTAGCCACCACACATTCCTGCTCAATGCCAACAGATGCTGACTGTCCTTCCTCTATGGGCAACGGTGATGTGGTATGTGTCGGCATCAGAACCATGTGCGGAGATGAAGGGGACATAGGTGGGATGTTAACCAATAGCACAGCTTCTGCCCCTGACAACCCTGCCTGTGCCTCATGCATATGGTCATCACCGCTAGTATCTGTGGGGACACTAGCATCAGATGGACCGCAGGAGGGAAATGCATCTACACCACCTGTGAATACAAAGACATACTGTAAGATACATTACACACACGCAGACACACACACACACACACACACACACACACACACACACACACACACACACACACACACACACACACACACACACAGACACACACACGCAGACACACACATGCAGAGACACACACACGCTGACACACACACGCAGACACACACACATGCAGACACATCATGCATGTGATATTGCAAATGGCATGCAGCATTCCCACACCACAGCTCAGTGAATGCAGGCCAGACATTAATAGTGGTAGTATGCATACTGCCCTGGGGTGCACACTACATCAAGCAGGTGTCATTTCAGTAGGCATGCAGTACACACATTCATGGTAGTTTGCATGCATCACCGTGATACACCGTGTGGCCACAGGCAGGTTAACAGTACACATGGCTGGCGTCACTTTGTCATGTACTCTGCCAACATGTGCGATAACATGTGGACATGTGACAATGGTGTCCCACCACATGCACCACATCAAACTGGACGTCACAGTGCAGTGTTATGTGTACAGGCTACAGATAGAATGCATGTGTAACAAAGATGTCTGTGCAGGTGTGGTTGGTGTGAGCTGTGTACATAGCTATAAAGTGGGGAGTACAGGCACTGTGCCACTGCATGGCAGCAAGACACAGGTATGTTTCTGTGTGATGCATAACATGGACGCATTGCATTGCCATGTCTGCAACACAGTCATGCTGTTCCACAGCATGTATATGGTAGACATTGGTGGCACCTCCAGTGGCTGCAGACAGGCATTGCAGTTGTCTGGTGTACCACATCAGATGTACAGGTGGTCCACTACAGCTATGATCACACTATGTGTGGACAAAGTGCAACGGTGACTACCCACTCCAGATGTACTGTGTGGCAACATGCCTGTGGGTATCACCCATGGCCATGTTTGACTGGGTCATGGACAATTGTGTGTGATGGGCATCGTGTACACATCCCTGTAGTGGCCCATGTGACATACACCCATACTAGTCTGAGGTGTCACAATCCCAAGGGCTATGCAGACAGTGTGGATGTCTGCTATGTCGTGCGTAGGTCATGTCATGGTGTGACAATGTTGCAGACAGAACACCACGTGCATGGGACATGTCATGTGCCATGTCACAACGTGTGCACACAATGCAGGGGCATAGGTCACATTGGTAACACCTGTGTGCTGGCCAGATCACAGCTCAGTATGTGGTACTGTGTGCATACCGCAAATGGCATTCCGATGCATACTACATATGCAGCCATTGTAGAACACCTCCACCATTGTATGCATAGCTGACTGCACATATCACACCGATGGGTTATGTGGTGTCATGTCGGTGTATACTAACGGTTGTATCTACTGTACATGGGTGGCATGTGTGTCAGGTGGTGCAACCTGTATACCGTGACTGGAGCAGACCCAGGTGTGCATGTCATACCTGGCCACATGGCGAATATCTATACACTGTAACATGCCTGTTACTAGCAACAGTCTCACCTGCAACGGACCCATGGCTGTGCGACACACCAGAGGTACCTGTATAGGGGTGACACAACAGTATACACATTATCCATTACTGTAGCCACAGTAAGCACTGTGCATGTCACATCATGTACCTGTGTGGTAGCATGTGTTATGCACATGTCTGCAAACACAACATAGCATACTGTAGTATGCAGCTTGTGTAGCCATATACCTGGCATGTGTTGGTACATTATGTGGTGTACTGTGACACCCACACCTACGTCAGTTATCATACACACATGCAAGACTGACTTACCAGGCAGCTCCAGGCTCGTTGGTTGGGGACACCCACCTCCACGATGGCAGCGAGTGTTTCTGCATGATGTTCCCTGGGTGTCCCCAGACGTTGGCCAGGAGCTCCTCCGTGTGTGTGAGTGGGTGCTGGGTTGGTGGCCCACCACCTGTCCCACCTTGTTCTCTGGCGATTGCAGTGGCACGCTGTTTCGCGTGACGTATTAGGTCTGTGCAGTGTCGGCGTATCTGCTGGTAGATGCGGTTGTTGCCAGCCACGTTGTTCACCCTCCTGCGCATATCCTGCCACAGGTCATCCCGCTGCTGTGCTTGCTGTGGAACATGGCTGAATAGCAGGTCATAGTTGTCATGGAGCAACGGTATGATTACGTCATCCTCCTGGCAGCTGAAGGCTGGCAGCCGGGAATGTGGCATTATCTGTAAGACATAATGATGGTGACAGGTCACATTTACACTGATGTACTGGCATACCACTGGACATACATTGCTATGACATGTACGACATCTGCACAGTAATCTCTGCGATGCATCATGGCACTGACACAGCTGACGTGTTGCCGTCACACCATTAAGCAGTGGGTATCATATCATATCTATGTGTCAACTCATCACACTGTACACACACCATGTTGATGGTAACCTGCTGTGGACATGTGTACCTGCCTGCACCTGTGTTCATACCAGTTGGCACATGTCCCAATGTGCACACAGTTCTACTGTTCACCTGGATGCTGTGTATATGTCACTAGGCATCACGTACGCAGCCATTATGAACGTCAGCGGTGGCACTGCACACATACACATGGACACCTGTACATGCATGTGTTGTGCCATGTACATCTACACAGCACTGTACGGGTGTTGGACAACCTGCCACGGCTCACCTGTATTGCACATGTGATACACATGGGACATTGTGTAACCATATGACATTAGCAGGGAAGGTCATGCATAGCATGTGCGCGCGCACGTTGTACACACCCACACACAGCACCTGTGACACCACAGGGTGCATCAGTGCCACATTACTGCTCTGGACGGTTGATAGTGCAAGTGCCATTTGTCCATCGCACCATGTATGACTGTGATAGCACGTGCAGCCTTGCTGGGCAGGGCTGCATGGTATGGCAGGGTATGTCATATACATGGCACAGGGATGTGTCCCACCTGGGGGGTACTGATATTGGCAGGGTTGCTGTCCATTCCATATGTCATTGCTATGTGTATATGGACATTACACATGTCTATCATCATGGTGTGGCCAATGGCCTTCTGCAAGGTAGGCAGCATGCTGCTTGGTGGGGGTGTGTATGGTGCATGCTGGTATCGCACATCCATGCATACACATTACCCCTGACAGGTGCTATGTTCTACGATATTGTTCAACACAGTGCTGTATGTGCCCACACACTGCTATCCCGTGCACATGGATGGTTGCCTGGCCTGACATGGGTACCACATATGTCTACATCCAGTGCCTGCTGCCACCCCCATGTCAGCTGGTGCACCACACAGCGCCATCCCTCCCACAGGGACCGTGGTGTTGGGCACAGCATAGGTATCCATGTATGGGGACAGGGATGTTCACATAGCAGGGGCACTGATGGTATCATCCATCGGACCATACACGTATGACGCACACCTCACACACACAGCCCATTCAGTATGTTGTTCGCAACACTGACACAGCTATACTGCTAGGCCATGGACATTCCCAGATGTACATACACAGATGCGGGAACATCTGTCTGTGGCATGGGCTACAATAATGGTGGGGTTCAACACATAACGTGTTTGAGTGTGGCTGGCACAGACGTTCTGTGCACATGTCTACACAGTAAGCCTGTTCTACAGTTGCCAGCCATGATGTGCTGTGCACATGTCAATGCTGCACATTGTGTTGGTGTCTGTCTGTCCACAGGCCAGTGGTGGGACACACAGGGGTATTAATGAACATATATGCATGCCACCCTGTACTGCTGTACTGCTAGCTTCTCGGGTGCTAATGTGTCATGGACATGCACACCTTACCCGGACAGGTGGTAGTGGGTTGCCACCCGTACCCATCTCCTCTTGTGGGTTGCTATGATCCAACACCCTCTTTGTATTGTATGTTCAGGCTATGCACCTGTGTGGGGCATGTGGGCATGCAATGCACTACTGCGTACCTTTGCACCCATTGCAGAACATGTCACACAGGTACACTGGCAGCCATACACTTCACAGCTTGATGGTGGTACAACACGTGTTGTACACACGTAACACATATCCTGTGGGACATGGTCATATGTACAGGCATGTCCAACAGTCATGTACCACTTCTACCCCTACATGATGGATATGCAGTACATGTGGCGGTACAGCAACTGTCACATGTAGTCATGCAATGCCCCCCTACCTACATGGCGTGGTACTGCCTGTGGGGGATATGCGTCTGCATCCATGCTGTGCCCATAGCTGACAGTTGTACATCGATATGTGCAACATACCTCATTTGGTGTTCTCATGGGTGCATGTTCAACATGGCTCCGCATTGTTTGTGTCTGTCACACAGTCATTGTTGTACATGGTTTACATGCCAGCCATGGCTTACTGTGTGTGATTCCATGTACTTCATTGGGATACCAGCATTATACATTATAACAGCATATTCCAGCCATCACATAGCCTTCCTAGATGACACTGTTATCCAGCCAGTAGGAGGTGTTCCGCCATCTGCACATAGGTCACACAGTACGAGGGTGGCTGACACCCATTCTGGGGACAGGGTTCTGACAGCTGTCGATGGGTGTGATGCTGTCGACAACCATGACTGCACCTGATGGTCACATCTGGATGGGTAACATTCACAACACACACCTACCTTCACGTAGTAACACATCATCTACAACAATGGACATTCCTGCCAGAACAATGTGTGCAGTATGTCTGTATGACCACTGCAGGCACCACTGGTGGCCCCCAGCATGGCAGCCAACAGCACCAGTGTATATCCCGTGGAACCATGGGTTACACCATTCACAACACACCTGTCTCAGATGACCCTGTTGTGGATCACAGTGCAGTTCCACACATCATGTTACACTAGGCATCATGCACTGATATGTTGTGGACGTGTGAACAGCTGTGCAACTCAGCATATGCACACATGACACATCACCTGGTACAACATATCTGTCATACAACATGTTAATGTGACTGCCCTGTGATGGCATTACACAGGCTACGTGTACTGGGACATGTGATGGCTCACCGGTATATTCACCCTCTGGGTGTGTGTCTAGCCAAGTGTACAGTAGGCAGTGGTCTGAACACAGGGACACTCTACATTGACCTACTCTGTCACTGCAACTGTTGACTATGCTCATACTGTACTTATACAGGCATGTGGTATCTGACCACTATGACAGTCCTGGTCGACCACACTGCTGTGGCACACATGACCTGCGGACATCTGCCTGGGGTGTGGAGCACACATGTACATCTTCACATGCTATACTGCCTCTGTGGCGGTGTCACATGGCTGTCTCCAGCAGGGCTGTAACAGGCAGGCACAGCATGGGGTCATGTGGGACAATGCTTGCACCTTCCACTGTGCTGCACACAAGCAAGGCACACACACTAGTGCACCACTCACATTTATCTGCAGTGCCTGGGACCTGCCTCCATGCTCTGTACAGCACACCTGCAAGTACAGATTGTACACGGATCATACCTCCCAGGCACATACCTGGACTGCAACACACACAGGTGAGGGGATCCCACATCACACAGTGTTTTGCACACATACTGGATATTTGCCGAACACAATGCATCATAGGTGCTCCATGTTCAGATACCCATGGTTGTGACCGCTAGACACATTGTAACACGCAACAGAGCTTACATTGTACACCACAGGTTACATGCTGTCTGTGTTGTCATACTGTACATTGGGCCTCAGACAGCTGATACTGCCATGTGCTGACAGCAACCCACACTTCCCTAGAATGGACACCCATGTACCCACACATGCTTGAGGCATGCACTCCACCTAGCTGGGTAACACATTACACAGCACATACCATACCTACACTACCCTCAGCATGCACGATACCTCCATGTGTCTGGTGTGTTAAACCTGGGGTTATCCCCCCTTTGGTAGATGAACATATATGCTTCACGGCCCTGCTAGCCACACCCTGGACACACACCCATCGCAGCATACATGGAACATGTGTTTTACAGCCAGTACTACTGACGTCTGCTGACAGGAGTTGTTAATGGCATGACACCTCGGCAGATGGACAGTGTACATAACTATGCTGACACATATCACAGTGCACTTCCGTAGCATGTACGCAATGGTAGGGACCATGCTATTCCACACAGAGACATGGTGGTACTGACCTTTTCACAGACGCCATGGTGGTGGTCATGTTCCATGCACATCTGCTGTATGGGCACATGTGCAGGCTGTTGCATGGTGGTGTATATTCACATGTGTGGGGTGCATCACTTGTCAGCCATGGTGGGTCCTCATGGTCCATCACATGCTCCAAGGCTAGCTACCTACACATGACTGCCGCACATTGCAGTGTGGGTCCTCAGGCAGTGTGGTGGTATGTCTGTGTTGTTTGGCTACATCCACATTCGATGTCACGTACAACAGTCACCCAGGCATTGCAGACTGAGATAATGTTGGCAACATGCCAGGCAATGGTGTACTTACCAACAATACACACTCTCACTCACTACAGGGTTGCAATCCATACATGGACATCGTAGTGTCCCTGTGGACACATACATGGTACTGCCATGCACACGTTATGTCCTAAGACACTGTCCCAATGTCACCTTCTGATCTCCCTAGCTGTTATGTCCTGCCAACCTGTTTGGTATGTGTCTCCACACCAGCCCACTGAATTCACTGCTAGCCTGTTGTCGGACATTGTGTACCTTGACCGCCACACTGCCGCATCTATCACACTACACATGGGTGGCACTGCATTGCACGTGTGGGACTGCATTTGTACACCCATGACTGGACCATTCTGTATGGCACTGGGGCACATCCTCAAACGTGCTTCACGCACTCATTGATGACCTCCATGCCTTTACTGGCACCCTTGTTGGGCTTCTGTGTGCCACAGCATGCCACATACACATGCTGGCCACCTGTCATACCATTGCATGGGTGGTTGGTGTGGTACAGAGGGCAACAGATCAGACATTGTCCTCACATTGCCCTTCAGCACCATTCCACGTTCTGGTTTTGGCAACGTACACATCCACCTGCACATCATACCCTGTGTCTCAGGATGTTAGGCTATATGACTCCTGGACAGGACACACAGTGGTGCAAGCATATCATGCTACCTACTACATGTCAGGTACATGTGGCATTACACAGTCCTCAGTCATGGGGCCCCTCATGTTCACTATTTGCTTACATACACAACATGCTGTCACAGAGTACTGTCCATGCCTAGATATCCCACATCTACATACCTGGCACCATTATAGCTCCACAGCTCATACTGATAACAACCATATGGGTGTTGGTGTGGCAGATACATCATGTGGGTGTCATGGCATCAGGATGCATGACACATGGTGCATGCACATCACCTTTGTATAGCAACATTCATCCACTGAGTATCACATGGATACTGTCCCCGTACATGCATATCAAATTGTACATGGTTGCTGTACACACAAATGCCCCACATGGTGCTGTGGTTACCGTATTCCACTGTGGCATGGGTACACATCTGCAGGGCCACACCTATCTGTACTGTGTGTGATGCTGGTACATAGGTAGCCATTGTACCTGTGGCATACACACATCTACACGGGCAAGGTTACAATACCACATTTGTGGTGTACCTTCCACAACGGCTACGACTTTACATGGCACAGCATTGTCATGCCATGATGTGTACCAGGCTCAGACAGTTTACATATGCGGCTGACAGACGGAAAACACATCTGTACACATCTGCATACCACATACACAGGGGTGTCTTCTGCTCTGACATGGACCATGTCCTCCGCATTACTGATGCATGTAGTACTCATACATGGCAATTGCAGTGGGCAGTGTGAACGGACCACTCATGGATATGTGCACACATGCCACATTGCATGGGCTGGGCTTCTGTGTTACTTCTGCAGACACAACACACACCATGCTGTGGAACATAGGTCCTGTGCACATCCCACAGGGACACACAGTGGCACTGTTCATGTGATAACTCCCTTGCTGTTTGAGTGACACGTAGTCATGGTACCACCACAGCAACAGTACTGTGTAAACATGCAGTTGACACCCACCTCTGCTGTTCAGTGGACACTACCATGGGGAGGTGACACTACTGTGTACACTGCACATGCGTTTACACATGGACTTGCCAGACTTCATTGTTGCCCACATTGCACCTGCTACAGATCATTTGGCCATGGTTACTTGGTGTTCCTTCCATTTCGGATGGCTATTATGCTACTACTCTGTCCCATATCTACAGGCCATATGTATCCTGTTATTGTACATACCAATAGGCAATAACTCCATTATGCATGATATGCCTGTGATACTGTGTATGATGTCTGTCATATCCACCATGACAGCTTTACATTACACATAGTTGACATAGTATCCCCTACTGCAAGGCATACGTGCGTCGGCGCACATTACGTATGACATCGATGGTATATGCCCATACACATGTGTGCTGTGACAGTATACATACATGTCCTATCCCCTGCTATGGCACTTCCTTGTTGGACATCCACTGCCAGTATCGGCGTGTGGTGTGGCATTGTTCTCTGTTATGCCCCCCTGTGGCAGCCCTTGTGTTATCCCGGCTGTGTACATGATGTTCCACTGCTGTGCACACGGTGTCCACAGTCGTTGGTATGCTCAGCAGGATAGCACTACATAACCACCTTTCACCACTCTCTGCATTATGGACAAGTATCATTACTTACAAACACCATTCACATACAGTACAGCTTCGTCATACACATCATGCGTTACACACCATATATCGTGGGTTCTACATACCTTGTCAGTGTTTCGTTCCGTTTTTCGTTCCGTGTATCGGCATTCCTATTTGTTACTCTTTCCGTTGTACACTGCTGGTTCGGTATGAGCATACGGTTTGAATATCCTGGGAGTCATCCTTATATCCGTCGATACCTGCAACATGTGGATTCATCACACCAATTGCTGTTCCTCAGTGTGTACTTGTGCGCATATCACCTGTGCATCTACTCCATTCGTACATTACGCGTCGTAACTACGGTATGGTTGCATTCCTCACCTGGGCGTTGGCTATTTGCCCTACCTTCATGGAGATGGTCTGTATTGTGTTATGTTATGTGTAACTGCAGCCGCTATGTGTGGCGACAGGTACATTTCGCAGTGGTGTTAGCCGTGGATTGTGTGTGTTGGGTATGGTATTATGTTCGACATGTGGGTGTCCCTGTCCTGACGGCGTCTGTTGATGGCGTTTTAGATTAGGATGTGTAACATAGCTGTTGGATTCCTTTAAACAACGGATGCAAGTATGCATACGCTGTTGATAGTGTTTCCCACGCGAGATGTTGAGGTTATGCAGCTGTCATTGACTGCCTGTATGTTTGTGCTGCTATTACGGCTTGTATCCCTTTGATATGTACGATGGGGAATATCGGAGGTTGTAAGTGACGGATATGGGTTGTGGGCCTTGCATCTCTACATACACGGTATGCTTGTCTGTGTGCTCCATCCCTGCCTGGGGAGTTGCCAGTTAATTGTCTGTTGTTCTGGGAGTGTAGGTTGTGTTGTTGTCATGTGGTGTTGGTATCGCCTGCGTGTGTGCTTCCTGCATGTATTCCTCCGTCACATCGGTGGTATATCTGCAGTTGTTTGTACGTGACGACTATCCCTTGTCATTCTGTCCCAGATATTTACAGTCATTGTGGTCCTGTACTTGGGATGGCCTGTTTGCCAGTGGTTGCCACCTATTCAGGTGGCGATTACTTGTTTGACACTTGTAGAACACACAGCAGTGTTTACGGGCCGATACATGGCCACGGTCAGTACCGGGGTAGCACATGCGTATTTCCGCAGTACATACCTATTGCTGTGTGACTTTGCCGACGTATCATTTTGCAATTAGCATACCGGTGTCATACATACGGTCATGATTAGTACATACGTCCTTTCCATTTCATGTGGGGTATATTCCTGTGGTACATTCTGGGACATTTTCACTTTGTATCGTTATACGTCGCCACACACCTAGCCAGGGTGGGGCTCTCAGTACTATTTTGGGACTACTGGTGTACATATGCCTGTGGCTAGTGTACTGTATGCCTACACATGTTATTCCACTCCGCCTCTAACATGGCACCAACATACACATTTTACAGAGGCACACACATTACACTCCCACAGCGAAACACACGGCACCCTCACCGCACACATACACATACTGCGGCAGTCACAGGGACGGTTGCACACAGTACCTGCGTGGGCCGCATCACCGGCAGCAGTGTCTACCTCCCCCCTCATATCATCATAGTATTACCCGCGCATGTACTGTTACTGTACTGTGGCCTGGCGCTCATTCTGACTCGCGGTTATGCATTTCGGTATGTTGACCTTTCCATGGGTGGCGGTTTCCTCTTCTGTTAAACCTCCCGGATGCTCAGGTTGTCTTTCACTATGTATACTATGTACAGATATTGCGTGTTACTTCTCTGTCACCTTACATCCCTCTGATTCCCTGTCTTACCTGTAGTACTTATATGTATATGTGTACATATATTTCTATATATGTAATTATATCTATCTACATATCTGTATATGCACATATCTACATGTCTATATGTATACACCTTGCGGCGAACGTGGCAGCATACAGCAACGCCGTCTGCTGTAGGACCCGCGTATGGTTCAGGTGTTGGCGTTCCATGCTCCGCTGGCTGTTGGGTGTACAGTGTTTGAGTGCTGCCTATGTTGGAGTCACACATGGGGCCACCCATACGGTACACTTTATGGGTGGCCATGTTTGTGTGCCGTCCATTTCACTGTGTGTGCAGGTAGGGAGGTGTCAGTCCATGGGGCCTACGCTGTCAGAGTATGTGCTATATGTTCCCTCTTTGCCAGGGCATAGGCATATTGGGTACGCCTCCGTCTGCCTACTGGGGCTGGCACAGTGTATTCATGGTCCTGAACCCTCTGTGCCTGGACTGGCCTTGGCAGTTGTGGTGGGCTTTGTGGCCCTTCACCATTATGTCCCTGCAGCAGCTGCTTCTACAGGATCATATTATGTAGCATGGCACATACTATGAATATGTGGGCACATGTGCCTGGAGAGTACTGCAGGGCTCCACCAGATGTATCCAAGCACCGGAACCGTGATTTCAGCATCCCAAACACACGCTCTATGATTATTCTGGTTTGTGCGTGTGCCTCATTATGGCGTTCTTGCATGTGTGTGTGTGCATTTCTGATGGGAGTCATCATCCACGGCTCCAGTGCATAGCCAGCATCCCCCACAAGGTGGCCTTGTGGGATGTCCCCCTGGCGAATACCTGGTACAGCTGTGAGGCATGCCAGATATGGGAGTCATGGTAGCTTCCAGGGCTGCCTGCACACACATCCATGATAATGCCCTGCGCATTGCACATGACCTGGCAATTGATGGAGGGGAATCTCTTGCGGTTTATGTAGCATCTACCCTGCTCCGCAGGTGGTGACTTGATTTGTATGTGTGTACAGTCTATCGCACCCAGTACCTCCGGGTATTGTGCCACATGGTGGAAGTGGCACATATTGCTAGCCAACTCCTCCTGAGTTCTGGGGAAGTATATATGCTCATTGGCATGTGGTAACATGGCATCCAGAAACTGGTGTAGTACCCTGGATGCTGATGCCTGTGAGATGCCCATTATATCCCCAGTTGGCCTTTGAAAGGTACCTGTGGCCAGTATTCGCAAGCTTACACATACCTTTGTGTCCACTGGGATGGGCTCCCCTCTGTTGTTTCTTGTTCTCAGACGTGGCCGGCACAGCTCTACTATTTGCTGTAACGTTTCCCTATCCAGCCTGTAATGCTGTACTATCTCCAGGTCTTGTAGCCCCTGGTAGGTTACCCTTGGTCTGAACACTCTCCTTCTCCTCTGAGGCCTATGGTAGTTGTCGGCACCCTCCTCCACAACTCCGTCTGTCTCTAACACATGCTGATGGATCACGGCGACGGCGGCACCCAACATGTACATTTTAAAAGTTCCCCGTGTGTTTACACCTATGGTGCGGCATTTGGGAATACACGGCTGTGTGTTGTGTGCATTCACACTTTATACTGTTGTGCTGTACACCCGGTGATGTCATAGGGTGTGTCTGTGTGGCCGTATCTGGGGATTGTCTTCCGTGTTTTACCGTTGGCACTGCAATGCTGTTGCCTTTGGTGTTGCATTACTCTTGCCTGCAATGGATTAGCTTTCGACCTTCCCTTACTGTTTCTGCACGTTGCACCTACTATTTCCTGGCATGCATCCTGCAGAGCCCTGTCATGTGTAGTTTCTGGGACATGGCATATCGTGCGTTTTCTGTGCCGCCGCCGTTATGCTGCCTGTCTACTTGGCTCTGCTGTGTCAGGTCTTCACTCTTTGCAATCTGCTACCTCCCCTACTTTCTTTGCATTCATATGCCTCCCCTATCCCGTTTTGCAGGTTTCTGCATGCAGAGTTATCAGCTGCCGCCGATTGGCCTTCGTGGGTTGATTACTGTTGATTGCTCATTACTACTCCAATTACGCTGCTTCTGCATTTCCTCATATTCTCAACATCACCTTCCTGTATCCGATGTTATTTGCGGGGCGAGCATCACATGACTGGGTTAAGGGAACGTAGTCATCCTCGTGCACATGCACCTCTGCGCATTGTGTGCTCTCAGCTCAACTATTTCCCCACACGCCGGTCCTGCAGCTGTGATGTGCAATGTACAGCCCAGGTTTGCTGAGCTCCAATGTGCTTCCTCCTACAGTGGCACACCCCTCTGCAGGTGACATGTATTCCCTTTGAGCCACTCCTCGGTGTATTACCGCTGCGCCATTTGGTACAGCCTTACGCCGGTGGGGGTTTTGCGATTCAGTATTATCTGCCTCATTTGCATGGCATTGACTACTAATTCATAGTTACCACGCCGAACACTGCCGCGACTCCTTGGCAACCCTTGCACCATGGATGTGGCTTTCCATGAATACCATGGTGTATTGTGGCTGTGAAGCTGATGTGTATTACACTGCTGTTTTATGACATTGTCATATTATTTCATTGTTTAGCACCTTCCGCAGACATGTCCTGGGGTTCTGCTGTGAGTTTCTGTGGACATACCATTTATGTTATTATTTACATGTTGTGCATGTTTTCTTTTGACATTCTCTGTGTCTTTCACCATTGGCATATGGCAACAGTGTGATACCTGATGTTGACAGCCTTCCGTTACTCCTATGTTATGTTTGGGTAAATGTAAACCATTTTTTTTTGGTTTACATTGCCGTGCCCTTATGCTACGCCTGCGCCACTTCGTGGATCACTATATGCCTTCATTTGCATGGTGCAACACCGCACATGGGGTGTTTAGCATACCTACGCCAGAGGCGGCGCAGTGCACGTGGGATTGGATCGTACCTGAATCGCTAGGCGGCCATATTTGGCATTGTAACGCCTACACTATGCATCCGCCTGGCGCAACGTTCATGAATCCCGGGGGTTGTCTTTAAACATTCAGCAGGAACAATGTTGTACAAGGCACTGTTTAAACAAATCATATTTAAAAGGCAGTGAAAGCAGCCATTTTTATAGCAGTGCATCAATTGATAATAGCTTGTTGGAGACTGTTTGGGAATGTCATGTATTCTGAGTTTGGAAACAGAATCTATGTTTTAATATAAAGATAGGTACCAAATGAGTAGATAAGGTAATTGTTCCTGTCACTCTGTAATAAAATTAACTCACCATCTGAAGTTTCTCGATAGCATTAGACAGTTATTATTCAATTTGTAGCAATGATTATTTTTATTATTTATTTTCTTTGGTTATTTTAATTGACAATGTGTCCCAATTCAACTTTGAATTTAGATGGTTACCTAGATACTAAATGCACTGGATGCACACAAAAATAAATCTGTGCAAGTATTGTTTTTAGTTCCACAGAGAATGATGTTTGCAGATGACATTGTGACCTGTAGTAAGAGTAGGGAACAGGTGGAGGAGACCCTGGAAAGGTGGAGATATGCTCTAGAGAGAAGAGGAATGAAGGTCAGCAAGACTAAGACAGAATATATGTGAATAAGAGGGAGGATACAGGAATGGTGAAGATGCAGGGAGTAGAGGTGGCGAAGGTGGATGAGTTTAAGTACTTGGGATCAACAGTTCAGAGTAATAGTGATTATGGAAGAGAGGTGAATAAGAGAGTACAGGCAGGATGGAGTGGGTGGAGAAGAGTGCCAGGAGTGATTTGTGACAGACGAGTACAAGTAAGAGTGAAAGGGAAGGTCTACAAGAGGGTAGTGAGACCAGCTATGTTATATGGGTTGGAGATGATTGCATTGACAAAAAGGCAGGAGTCAGAGCTTGACGTGGCAGAGTTGAAGATGTTAAGATTTGCACTGGGTGTTACGAGGATGGACAGGATTAGGAATAAGTATATTAGAGGGTCAGCCCAGGTTGGAACGTTTGGAGACAAAGCCAGAGAAGCAAGATTACGTTGGTTTGGACATGTGCTGAGGAGGGATGCAGAGTATATTGGGAAAAAGATGCTAAGGATGAAGCTGCCAGGTAACAGGAAAAGAGGGAGGCCTAAGATAAGATTTATGGATGTGGTGAGAGAACACATGCAGGTGGCTGGTGTGACAGAGCAAGAAGCAGAGGACAGGATGAAATGGAAACAGTTGATCTGCTGTGGCGACCCCTAACAGGAGCAGCTGAAAGAAGAAGAAGAAAAAGAAGAGAACAACTGAGTACTCATACAGCACACTGGCATTTAATGATTTATTGCTTTGTATCATGAGATCTGAGCGATCTCTTTATCATAGCTCTAATTGTGTATTGCCCCAGTCCTTGAAGGACAACATTAACTATTCTAGTCTAAATGATGTATGTTATACAGTTATTAAGTGGGAAGGAAGTCAGTATCATAGTAACTTGTGTAGCAGCTCAAGCTTGGAAACTTCAAATTTGCATGTTCTCTTCAAGAGAGAGAAGGAGACAAAAAGAGAAATGCAAAAATGCATCATTTAGTATAAGAATTTCAAAGACACAATTATATTATAATATTATAATGCTTTCAACTTATTCTGTTATAATGCTATATGTATTACATGTGTTATGTCATGCAAATTGGCACAGACAACTAAGTTACATTTTGCTACTGATCACACAGTACCTGTTCAGTTTGTGATCTCAAACATGTAATGAAGATAGTGATCCTCCTTCCTCTGTTCCTTCTCAATCTCATGTCATGGGGCTGATCACTCATAATAAGTGCTGGAGGTATCAGCAGCACATACCTATTCCCCTTTGATGGTGTGTAAATATTTTGATTTTGCAGGTCTAAGTGATAGGTATCCACTAGATAACTTTTTTTACAATGCCTTAACATGTGGATATGCAGAGCCATCAGAAAAGTATGCCTGGGTTTATGAATGGGAATGTATAATTGTTCAGTTTTAGATCCACTGCAAATACAGCATCCAAGACAAACTTCCCAAAACATTGGCTCCTCCAAAGTTTTTTGTATTGTTTCAGCTCTACTCTCCATGACATGTTTCACCCTTGAAAGGTGTTTTAACTCTTCTGAAATATTTCTGCACCTGTGAAATTGGCATATGTATATAAGAAGTGTAGGGGTGACAGACCCCACAAGGAAGGTGTGAGAGAAATTTTAATGGATTTTCACTGAATATTGACCTGGCTTGCATTAGAGGGAAATGCCTTGGTGAGTATCTTTGTGGGAAGTTGCACTTTGAGTTCTCATAATGGATCATACATAAACATGTTCTCCTACACATCTTGATGCATGTCTAGTTTTAACAAACCATGTGTCTCTAACCTGCTCCCTCATCATCATCATCATCAGCCCCCTTTTTCCCATTTTTTTTCTACATGGGGTCAGGGTATTATATTAACTGTCGCCAACTCTCTCAATTCAGTGCCACACTCCTGCCTTCTTCAACACTCATGCCTGACTGTCACAGATCTTCTTTCACACAATCCATTCACCTCTTTACTGGATGTCCTTACTTTATCTTACCTTCTTCCTGTCTGTCCCAAATCTTCCTCATCAGATTGTCTTCTGCTTTTCTACACGTGCCCAAACCACTGTAATTTGTTCTTTTTGATCTTTTTTGCAATTGGAGCTACTTTGGCTTCTGTTCCTATGTCCTCATTTCTTCATTTCTCCCACAGTGTGCATCATACCACCTTTCTCAGACACTTCATTTCCATTACCTCTACCTTCTTCAATTGCTCTGCCTTTACTACCTAAATTTCGGTACCATACAGTAGTACTGGTCGCACCACTGTCTTGAACACCTTACTTTTCAGCTTCTTTGGCATTCTTCTGTCATCAACCACCCCTGATACTCTATCCCATTTTGGCTGCAGCCCCTCTGATTCTAGCTCTGACCTCCTCATTCAGACTATCCGTCTTCTCAACTACTCCTCCCAGATACTTGAATCTGTTTACCTGTTCCACTATTTTCCCTTCTATCTCTGTTCTCTGCTTTTTCTGATTTCCCCAATTTGCAGCCATTACCACCATCTTATATGTGCTTAGTTTCATCCCATGTGCTTTCAGTTTTGCATTCCATTCCCCTATCCTTTGCAGAAGTTCTAGCTCAGAGTCTGCCTGCACTGCCACATCGTCTGCATACAGCATCTTTGTTGATCCGTCCCCTCCAACCTGTTTGTTAATGTAGTCTAGCACCAGTATGAACAGCAGTGGGCTCAGAGCTTAACCTTGACGTACACCCACACCCACCAGGCTGCATCAAAACTGGGTAGGGGTCATCTGCAAATGCAGAGCTATCAGTATACATTATACTAACAGGAACATATTTATTTAAAAAGACATGTTAAGGAGGTTGAAAAATGAAATAAGAGCTTTCTCAAGAGTGGAGAAGAGTACATCAAGTGTAGTGCAGGTAGGCATATTGCAAAGATGTTGCATACATCTTTGCTGTCAGTAACTGACATTTGAGAAACAATCTGTCTTTCAAGGTTGGGATGAAAATCAGTAGCAAGTGACATATGATATGGATAGGAAATAGCCTCTTGCACCATAGGTAAATGCAGTGAATCAGTAAATTACTTCACAACATTAGTAATATGACTTGCCATCTAGTAGTTAATATGGTTTTAGTTAGAGCCATGCATTTATTTATGGTACTTACAAACGTAAGCGCACTCAAGTAATAATGAATACTGTGCTGAAGCCTTATTCATTCATTAGTCCAAAACATTCAAAACTGCGCAATACATACTCCTCATTCCTAGTATGGAATGTGGGAATGTTACTATTACCACCTTGTCTTTTCTTTACTGACATTTATTAATTTTTTTATTTCTTGACATTTGATTACCATGAAGGTCTAACTGGGTAGGAGCCTATTTGTAGCGGAGGCCTGGGGAGAAACGTTCCAATTTAATACAAAACATTTTAAGACAAATAATTATACAGTCTTCAAAAATAAAACAAAAACATCTGCAATTTAAATAATTATAACAAAATTAGGCATAATATAAAAACATTGGTTAAGAATCGATACAAGGAATATGACAGTCATTTAATATCTACAGAAATTTTAAACAGTTTGTAGAGAAATTAAAGTTAAGCTAGTCTAATACAAACAGGAATTGCAATATGAAGTGAGGGGAAAAACAGACTAATGGTGTATTTAAAGACAGAGTCAAGGAAGAGAATTAGATAGCAGTAAGGAAGTAAATGAAAAAGGGAGACAAAGGAGGTATAAGGAATGAAAAGGTACTTGTTCAGATTTAGGGATATAGTTTATCCTGGTTTTGAGCAAGAACAGAGACAGGTTTTAGCTAGAAAGTCTTTCCTAGTGGTTTTGAATGATGAGAGGAAGGGTATAGATCTGGCTACAGGTAAAGTTACCTTAGCAACCTCATATGAGTACAGCCAATGCCCAGTAGATTTGCTAAGTTTGTAGACAGTCAGGAGGTTTTGGTCACTGGATTGCAATGACTGACTGGGTCCATAGTTGTGTAGAATGTTGTTTTAGTGCTGGACAGGCAGATGACTGCTGAGTATATATATGTTAATTGTTGTGGCAGTTGTAACCAATTTAATATTTTCTGTGCTATACAGTTGAGGGTTCTGGAAGGGCTATGTGCTACAAATTTAGCAACTTTGTTATAAGATTGTTCAAGTTTTAATTTTTAAGAAGCCTCGAGGTTAGTAAGGATGGGAGCAGCATAAAGAAGCCTGGGGAGGAGATAAGTAGTGGCAAGTGCAGTTTAAGCTATGTTAGTGAGAAAGTTTTGGACTCTTTGAAACATTCCTAGTTTTGATGAGTTTTTCTTATGCAATGTTGTATATGCAGGTCAAATTTTAGATTATCATCCACTATCAGCCGTAATAGTTTGCTATGAGAAGTGACTTCAATGGTTGTATTATGAAGAGAGAGGACTATAAATTTTATTTTTTCGTATGAGAAGGATTTGGGGAAGAAAGTAGTAGGTTTGTCTTTTTTGGGTTGAGCATGAGCTGTGAGTTATGAAGCAATGCTTCAATGGTTGTTAATGTTTTGTTGCTAATTATTTAAATGAGCACAGATAAAGGTTTTCTGGCTAACTGAATGGCCCAACTCCCAGGTATTCAAAGGTGCACCAGAAGACTCCACTACTCCATACCACTGCAATTTGTATTCTGCATAAATACCAGCCTTGTGAGGAAATATTAAGGATATATGACATTACTGCGATATTTAGGTAATACTGCACTCTAATGTCATGATGAAAACATCTTATCACTTTCCCAGATTTTGTAAAATATGCACAACACTGAGTGTTTCACATATAGTAGGTTATTACTCAAAGAAAAGAAAACCAATGTATGTTTTTTCCAAACAACCCACAAAAAGAGAACGTATATGTCTTTTTCAAATCTTTTTACTTTCTCATTCTTTTGACACCATCTTGTCTTAAAATACTTAACCTGCTGCTGTAAACAATTGCTGATCCAACTACTAATGAACCTCTCATAAAACTAAAAGATTTTTTGTAATATAAATAACTCTCATCCACATGCAAACTGAAAATAGCCCACAGTGCTCTTTTTCAACTGTTATATGAATTAATTGCTTTCATAGCACAGCGGTAAAAGTGCTTGGAAAATTAGAAATGGTCTATGGTTCTGCTGCATATGTTGCTACTGAAATTATGACTAACATATGATGGGGGGATTCTAATAAGCAAATTTATATACAACTCCTTTTATACCTCTCAACTGTACAGATTTGCACAGAATGTCCCACTTTTTGCCTCATATTTTTGGTCTGTTCCTCATAAAATTTGTGGTTTTCTGGCAAATCACTGAGGATTGAAGTCATTAAATAATGGCATACATTATTTGAGTTTCAGACTTTATATTCTTCAGAAAATGCATGCTAACACAAACCCTGTTATTCTAGCAACTTTCTAAGTTGTAAGAGCAATATTTAAAACCTGTCCTTATTTTTGTGCCTATGTTACCCGATTATTTTAGGCTTTATCCAGATTTCTTGCACTAGGAGGTTGAGAGGTATTACTCCTTTCCACCTTTAAACTAAGAAACATACAGTTTTCCTATCCTTTCTAACTTACTCTTCTGAAATACTCATCCCAACTCTATCCTCATTCTACATGTTCGTATAGTGATGGTTATGTGAATGCCAATAAATTAAGACAGGGCTTTTATTCACTTACTGATGAATAAGACATGTTTGCTTTCTCTTGGTAGTGATTGTTGGCTTTTTGGCTTAACTATGTGACCTCTTTAACTATTCCCTTAAATGTCTGCCTTCTGGGATTTGTAGTATTAACCTTCTCCTCTAGCCATAACATACAACTGTCCCTGATTTTTTAGAAAAATTCTGATACTGCCTCATATTTTTCCCTCCCCCTCTTAAAATGTTTGATATCTGGTAAATCACTGAGTATTACAATCAGCGAATAATGCCAGACATCAGAGTTTCACACATTTATTGTTCAGGAAAATGTATGTTGATACAGACCCTGTTGTTTTATTAACTTTTTAAGTGAATTAAAATAATATTTAAACATTATTCCTGATTTTGGGCCTTTGCCCAACATTATTTTTGGTTTTCTGCAAATTCTTGAGCAAAATAAAAGAGATGTATGATTTTAACCAATAAAGGTCTTTCACATCATTGCATGAATCACTTTTCCTGTTCTATATGTGAAATAATTTGATTAAGTTCATGTCTACATAACCATTCCTAATGGTACAACAAAAATCCTGGAAATAGTTTACTGTATGAATTACAAGCCGCTAGTAACTTTTTATTCCATTTGTCTATTTTAAGCTGTTTTTTTCCTCTTCTTTGCCCCACATGAATTCCTGCTCATCATGCTGAGCTCTTGTGATAATGAACAGCTATGAGCAGGAAGTTTGCAATTTAGGAAACAGCAGTATATGTTGTGGCTGGCTGAAAAACAGGGGACAGCTCAGTGGTTGCCAACCTTTTTTGCAACACTGGGTTCAAGTAAGACAATTTTCCATGGACTGGCCATCACGTGCATGCATAATAAGCAAGCAATAATGCCTCACAGGGTGTGCGTTACTATGTAATTAGGGCTCGCCCAGAAGTTGAACACCCCTGGAAGGGAATTGATTATACATTAACACACACACTCTGGAGGACATTATTGTTCTTAGACTGGAGAATATCCATAAAATTGTTATGTTGTACTTATTTATTTTTTAAGTACTATATTATTATATATATATATATATATATATATATATATATATATATATATATATATATATATATATATATATATATATATAATGGATGTACAATAGTTTCTCCACCTAATGTTTCAACTTGCTGTAATATATGTTAATAGGGTTTATAGGAAGCATTTTACATCCAAAATATAACACTTAAAAAATACCCAGGGATTTACTTTCTTTTTCAGTTCCTTACTCCTGAAATGTTTGGTTTGTTGCCAGCCATTGGAGATTGAAGTTACTAAATAATGGCATACATCTGAGTTTCAAACTATTTTCTTTAGAAAATTCATATTAACACAAATCCTATTATTTAAGCAAGTTTGTAATTTTTATAAAAGCAGTCATTAAAATCTGTTCCTGTTTTTGTGCCTTTGTTCCCTCTTTATTTTAGGCTTTATCCATATTTCTTCAGCTGAAAGGTCCAGAGGTATGCAAATGGCTTTACTGTCCCTCTCACTAAGTCTTTCATGCACACCTCTGTTTCAGAAAATGTTTGCTAACACAAATCCTAATGATCAAGTAAAATATGTTCCTATTTTGAGGCTTTATCCCCTGTTTATTTTAAGTTTATCCAGATATCTTGAGCTAAGAGTCAACAGAGTATGCCTCTTAACTATCCAGTTTTTGCAGAATATCCAGATTTTTGGCTTGTATGCTTGGTCCCATCCTCATAAAATGTGGAGTTTTTGACAAATCACTGGGGACTGAAGTCATTAAATAATGACAGACATTTGAGTTTCAGACTTCGTATAATTCAGAATAGACCATCGTTTAACCTACATTTTAATACTATGTTGTTGCCTTACTGATATAAAAGCAACCTTTGGAACAGTTACAAATGTAAGTAATAGGATGATGTCTTATTGATTGTCCACAGACCTCCCTTGGACCTGTCACAAATATTAATTGCACCTGTTTAATATCTGCACCTTTTCACCATGGGATTCCAATGAAAAGCAGCTATCAGCTCAGACTATCCTAATCAATAAATACAATCAAATAAAATAAAATTAAATAAATAAATAAATAAATAAATAAATAAATAAATGCTGTTGCTCCCAGAAAATGCACTATGGAAACTTATTTACATTTCAGCAACCCTTTCAACGATAATTACTTTTTCAAGTTTCAAAGACTCTCTTGAAATTTTATACTGTGACTAGTTGCTTGTGATTTTTTCCTTGTTAAGTAATGTAAAAAAGAGGAACGTTTGTTCTTCACTTGTGATCTTGTGTATTCATCTTTTCCAATAAGACAGACATACAAGGCAAGCACATTCTTTTTTCAGGATCCTTCAGGTGTAATTAGTGATACACTCATATGTCAGAAGTTAAAACCTTTCTCTAACTTCTTCCATTGTCTTAGCCCATTACTAGGTCGCATTATCATTATTAAGGACAACCATGTGATAACCTTTTTTATTGTGACCAGAACTCTCTCACTTAGTATGCACTCTGCTGTTGCAGCTGTACACCCTAAAGGCAAACTATAGTTCAAACATTGCAAAAGTGAAGAGTGGTACATAATGCGCAACTCAGATAAACTGTTTCATGCACTGTGGTACCTAGAAGCATGCACACCTGATTCAAGTCCAGAGTGTTGACAGGCAGAGCTTTTACCAAGTACTTTCAGCAACAGCAGGCATCACAGACACAAAATGATAAGTTTAAGATTCTGCACACATAAAACACAAACTTCATCACAAATCTTTGATTTCACCCTATCCTGCTTTCTAGTTTCTGTATCAGTCTTCTCTTTGCCTAACTTATATATATATATATATATATATATATATATATATATATATATATATATATATATATATATATATATATATATATATATATAACTGCCACATTTTCGTATGCCAAAAGTAAGACATGGCTTTATGAAGTCTAAGATTTTGCAGGACAAACCACATACTCAGCCAATACAGAAGACTTATTTTCACTTTATTACAACACAGACAACCCCTGTCATATGATTTTACTTGTTCCTATTATCTTGTATAACTTCAAATAATACATGCTAACGAATACCCTGTTGTTCTAGCAACCTTTTAAGATTATAAGAGTAATACTTAAAATCTGTCCTTATTTTTGATTTTTTGTCCCAAGATTTTGTGGCTCTGTCCAGATTTCTTGTGCAGAGAAGTCGAGAGGTATAGATGAGAGGTACACACACTTTTTTTGGGTGGTTAATTTCTTTTTATTTTACACTCGCTAAATAGCAAAAGCACTGCTTAGTGAGTGTAAAATAACTCGATCGATCTCACTATTCACTCTCTCATACACACATACACAGTCTCTTCCGCTTTCACACACACATGCATTCTACTTTCCTGCACACATTCACTCACACACGCAGACAGAAACAGACTCATACACATACATACGCACATATACTTTTTTTGAACAGTAGGGCGCCCAACATAAAAAGTTTCCTTCTGTGCAGCCCAGAACCAAATGATTCATGACCTGGTACTGGTCCACAGCCTGATGGTTTGGGACCACTGGGGTAGCTGAATTATATGCTAATTACCATATAATGAGCCATGCTATATGCTAATGAAAGAAAAAGATGGCAGAGTGATTCAGAAACATACAAAACATGTGGAAACACACTGTGGTCACTTTAGCAGAGAATTCTGCCATATACTGAAATACAAGAATATGTAAAAAAACTAAAAAATGTTAATGGTTACAGCAGTCATTGCAAATCTATATCTGAAAGATGCTGTGATAGAAGGTGCTCCTGCTGATATTGCCAGATGACACCCTCAATGGCAAAGAGTTCTCAGACCATGTTTGACTCACCATGGTCTCCATGAAATAAAATAATGGACCACTACAGAGTGGACAGGGGCATCATACAGGAAGTAGAAGACATCTGTTACCCACATCTGAGTCCCTGTGGAAGTCATGGAGAACCCTTCTCAGAGGATACTAAGGTATGGGTAGCTTTATGCATTTTAGCTACAGGGACATTTAACTTACCTACAGAGGACACAGTGGGAGTTTTACAGGCTTCTGCTTCTAGACTACTCTATAAATTCCTCAATATGATGCTTCATTATGTATGGAAGCATATGTGGTTTCCACATACTGCAGAGGAGAGTGAGCTAGCACCATGCAAATTTCTATACTATAAACCATTTCCCAGAGGTAATGGAGACCATAAAGTGCACACACATTGAAATAAAGGCCTCACTTGGTGAACTGTGAAGGAGGTAAGTGAACAGAAAAGGGAATCACTTCATCAGTTATCAGCTGGTGTCTATTACACAAGGTATAATCTACAGTGCTGATGAAGGCCACCCAGATAGTTTCCACAACACTATATACAGCACACCTGTGACCTCTACCAAAGATTTGCAAAGGGTGACTTGCCACAAGGACATGTAGAGGCAGATGCAGGATATTCCCTAGAACCTTGGCACATGACTGCATTGAGAAACACATATAATCCTACTTAGGAAGGATACAATACTGCACATGCACAGACTAGAAACTTCACAGAGTATGTGTTTGGGATTCTTAAGTCATACCTCCACTGTCTGGATACATCTTGTGGTGTCCTGTAATATGACCCTGCTAGACTGTCAAAATATTGACTATATACTCCATCTTACATAATATTATACTTAGAAAACAGTTGCAGCAGGGACTGTCACAGTATAGGCACCACAGATAGTGACAGCAGACTCAAATGAGGGGTTAGATGAGAAGTCAGACTTAGGGGATGATCATGGTATATGGAGGCAGGTGCAATATGCCATGGCATTGGCTAAGAGGCAACAAATTACACATATACTCAACACTCAATTAATGTAATAGTTCTGCAGTTACAAATAGTAACAATGGTGCACAGAAACAAACCAGACTTTGTATAGCCATGCACTAGCTGGCTACTGTGATGATCAAACATAGGCAGCTCCAGGCTAGGATGCTCACAATAGTAGTAGCAAAGATGCGTGATTATGAGCAAATACTACACTGAACAAACAGAGTAAGAGAACAGCAACATGATGATAATACAAGCATAACAATGATGCATTCAAACAGAAGAAACTGTGCTCATGTATGCATTTCCTGTCCACTCTGTCGATCAGTCATTATTGACCCATATATGTGTCAGACAGGACCTTAGAGGGGAAAACATTCTCAACATCATTTGTACAGGTGGGTGAGCATGATATCCTATACAATGTGACTTCAGAACTTAAACATAAATTAGGACACAATAAGAATTTGCAGTTATGCAGTATAATAAAAATGCCTACACATGCAAAGCTATGTGTAACAGACATAAATCAACCCAAATTATACACCTCTCCAGAGATCAGGACAGTCTCAGTATCATATGTGCAGATTGTTAAGCAAGCTATCCTACAAAAAACTACTACTACAGCTATCATTACTACTACTACTACTGCAACTATTACTATTACTACAAGCAATACTATTAGTACAACTACGGCTACTACTACAATTACTACTACAGAATGCAAGCAGACTAAACACAATTTTAAAATGTTCATATATATCCACTGAAAAACAAGACCTTGACTATCCATGCATTGGCTAGCCACTCTATGTATTAGAATTAGGTAAGCCTAAGTCATAGATTATGTGAAGGGCTGAGTAAAGTCCTCATCATTTAAAACATATGTGTGCGCAAGGGGTTACAGGTGGGCATGTCTTAAACAGGGGTAGTGTGTGTTAAATGAAGCATGCATTAATAGTAGGTATGCACTCCCAGCTATGTGTCTAGATGTAATGAAGTCTGCAGGGAAGTACGTGCATGTGTCTGTCTGTCTGTGTGTCCTTGGTGTCTTGGTAAGCATGTAGTGTAGTTTGTGTGCATCTGCAAGGACACAGCCACAGATGTTGTACCAACATTACACCCTGGCATGCTGGACAGGTGTGAGCCATGCATGATAGGGAAAATATTAATTGTGGATCCCCCCACCCATGTGAATTGACTCCGGACTGCTACTTTCATGACCCTGGCTAGAAGCTGGAGTACTTTTTGAATGTTAACAATGTCTGCTATACAAGCTGTCATCACAACCATGCCCATGGTCATGACCACATGGATAACCTTGTCTGGGTGTAGACACATTAGCCACTCATGTAGCAATGAAAGTGATAGCACTGCAGGAGCAGGATATTACACACCCTTGGCCATGTCTCCTCACATCTGATGTATGGGGAGTCTGACCTTGAGGATGCTGCACCTTCTCCTATAGACAGCAAGGTCTCTCTCTTCAATTTCTCCAAATCTTTTGGGTTTCTAATACCATGACCCCATTCCTAAGTCAGAGTATGATTAAAGTTCATGAAATTAGTATTGTTTCAGTCTTTGATGTCAGCCAGAAGTGCTCTTCACAGCACCCACAATGTGTCCAGTAATGACTCCTTCTGTAGTTCATATGGAGTTCCATGTATCGATAACATATCTAAAATACCATTGTAGATTCTTTTTTATAAGACCCATTCCTCCTACTACTATTGGAACTGTCTTGATATCTTTCTTCCACATTGCTCTCATTTCTGCCTGCAAATCCTGATAATTTATGACTTCGTGTCTCTCTGTATGCAAGACACTGTAGTCACAGGGTTTAGCAATTTCAATGATCAATGGTACTTTTGTCTTTTTTTCATAGACTACTATATCTGGTTTTTCTCACATCTATCTTTTGAAGTGTTGGTAATGGATGATCCCATGTGATGTAGACTTCATCATTTTCTATGATTCTTTGTGGCTCATGTTTCCAGCATTTTTCAACTTCAGTACTGTAATGTTTGCACAATCCCAAGTGCAGCAGTTTTGCCACATTACTATGCCTTTCAGTATACGATCATTCTGCAATTAGTATGTTACAACCAGCAACAAGGTGTACAACTGTTTCCACTTCTGTTTTACAAAACCTACATTTGTCTGTTTCTCCCACATGTTCAATGGACTTTGTAAACCAACGTGTATGTAGCCCACTATCTTGGGCTGCCAATATTAACCCTTCATCCTTTGGTTTGAATTCTCATCTCCTTAACCATTCCTGCATCAATCCAAATCAACATGAGATTTTTCTAGGAGTTTTCTATACTTGCAACTATATTTATACAGTTTCCACATTTCTTGCCTTTTCATGTGATCCTTCATCTTTTATTCTTTCTTTTGTTTTTTGGTTCATCAACTGCAGCCTGATTTTTATCTACTTCTGTTTTGATTTCCATTACCTCTTGACACCAATATGCTTCTGCTAGACTAAGAAGGGAAGCCATCTTAGAATTATTCTCCTCATGTTTCAAAACATTCGCTAATTTTGTGTTTTGTGAAGTCAGCAGATATGTATGCAGTTTCACGATTGCAGATCTATACATGTAATCAATTTCAAAGAGGCCCATACCCCTTTCAGAACAGAGAATATATAATCATGGTATGCACCAATTTTTATAAACCATTTGATGAGCATGAAGCGTCCTTTATGTTTTCTTGTCTAATCTATCCAACACCTTTTGGTGCCAGTCAGTCACTCCAAAACTGTAAGTTAGGACAGGAAGAGCAAACTGGTTTATAGCTTGAACTTTGCTCCTAGGTGTCAATGCAGTTTTCAAGATTAATTTAAGTCTTCTAAAATATTCCTTATTGAGTTTTATTCACATTTGTTCATGCTTTATTGATCTTTCATCAATTCCCAAATATTTATACACTCCCTCTTGCTCAAGATCTTTTATATCACATTCTTGTCCGAAACTGATTTTTCTCTTGGTGCTGCAGCTTTCCTACTTTAAAGGTTGCTTTTGCACATTTATCAAAACCAACTAACATTCTCATCATCTGAAAAACATTTGACTAGTTCTAGTTGTGCTTTCAGTTCCTCATCTGATGAGCTATACAGTTTTAAATCATCAACAAAGATAATACGAAAAGTCTTTACAGTTTTGCTTTCTGGGAACCAAATTATAGCCATGACCTAGGCACCTTAATGGGTTAAGGGCAAAGCAAAAGAGCAGCAGTGACAGTCACCGTGGAATATCCCCCTTTGGATTTTTATTCCTGGAATAATAATTTGTCCTTTATCATGGAAAAACTGCAAAGTGGTCTGCCACTCTTTCATGGTCACTGTGATGTAGTTTATCGGTGTAGGGTGTATCTTATACATTTTAAGCACTCTTTTATCCATGAATGTGGGACATTGTCAAATGCTGTTTTGTAGTCTATCAATGTCATACTTAGATTCTTACCCTTTTCACAGTTCCCCACTATGACTTTAGTTAACAAAAATGATCCTTTGTTCCATTTTACTTTATTTTATTGCCCTTTTGTTCTATTGCCATAATTGAGTTTTCTTCTAAATGACTATAAACTCTATTGGCATCAATTCCAGTGAACAGTTTAGACCCTGTCAGAAGTCATGTTATGTTCTGTAGTTTTTAGGGTAGTTTTCAGGTTCACTCTTAAGTAGGAGCATTGTTTTTCCTGTTGTTAGGCTGGTGTCTGTCTGAGGTGCACATATAAGTAGTTCTTACACATAGCTAAATCTTCATGAAAAAATGTTAATACTTTTAGCCAGAAGTTAGGTGCTGCATCTGGGCCTGGGGTTTTTCAGTTAGAGATTTTTCTTAACTTTGATTCAATCCATCACGTCATCCCATTTCGTATCCTGTACATTTGAATGTCTTATTCTTTCTCTTACTTCTTATATCCATTTAGCATCTTTGTCATGTTCTAGTGGATCCTCATAAATATTTCTCTAAAATGTATATATTTCTTTTGTTTTTTTTTTTTGTTTTTTTGTGGTCTTTCAATTCCTTTTACCTTGTTTTCCAATTGTCTATAAAACTTTTTTGGGTCATCAATAAATTGCTTATTTTGTACTTTTCCTTTATATTATCTGTGTATCTTGTAAGTTTTTCTGCTTGTGCTGATATTTTAGTTTATTATTTGTGATGATAAATCCTGATCCTTTATAATACTGTGCATTGCTTTTATCATATCTGAGCATTTTTGTTAATCTGTTCCCTCTTCTATATTCTTCTAACAATGACACTTCTTGTCTTAATTTGTTTATAGTTTTCTTTATTCCATACTTCCATGATGACATTCAATTTCTCCCTGTCCTTTCCCTTACTACCATGTGTTTTTGTGGTAGGACTTTATCTGTTATTCATTTGGCTGCACAGTAATGTCTCCTATTTACTTCTGTTATGTTGCATGCATCTCTATGGGCAGTCCTAATTACTGTGTTCATCTATTTTATCAAACTTCTAACTTTTTTGGTTTTATTGGCTTTCTGCAGTCTATTTTTTCATTGATCTTAATATGTCTGTCCAGCTCTATTAAATCTAGCAACTCTTTTCTTAGATCATTTTGTTCTAAATTGAGGGCACATTCTTTGTTCACCATTTCCTGCAGGCATTCTATAGAAAATTCCAGAGCTTCACATTCTCTTCAGCTTCACCCTGTGTCATCCATTGCTCTTTCATATTGGAAGTCAATGGCCTATCACTCCCCGGCATTGACTGTATCAGACTTGCCACAGTTGCCTGTTCTTTCCAATGCTGTATAGCTCCAACTGAACCTTTTGTACTGGTTTCCTATGGGAGGCTGCAGATTATCTTCATATGTCAAATGAAAATGCTTCCTGCTCCACTGGTTTCCCCTTAATTTGGGTGCCCATTGCTCTATCCTGTTGTGTTGTTATATGAGTAAAATTCTCTACACTAAATCCTTCACTTCACAGGTAATCCATAACCTCAGTTTCTATTTCTTTAGCCTCTCCATTACTAATCCACTTTTCTACTTTTCCTCTTTGTTTTCTTATTTTTATATTGTGAACTTTTCTATAGCTGGATGTCTTTGCCTGTATTTCTCTCCAAATATCTTTGGTGATGCTCTTTTTGCTTTCTCCTTTGCATAAATACTGTACCATATTAAATTTATTTTTCTTTCCCATGCCCATATTTCTTTTTCAGATATCTCCGGCTCCTATTGTTTCTCCTTCTTTGGGAACTAGATTTTCGGTCAGGCTGTGATATGACTTGTGTTAGACTTTCTACACTAAATCCTTCACTTTGCAAATATTCTATAACTTCATCTTCTGTTTTTTAACTTCTACTTGGATAATCTTCTGTTCTACATTCCCTCTTTGTGATCTTATGATTTTATTGCAAATTTTTCCATATCTCAATGTCTTTGCCTGTATTTCTCTTCGAATATCTTTGGGACTGCTTTTTTGTATTGATTAATTTGGCTTTCTCATTTGCATAAATATGGCACCATATCATATCTCTCTTTCTTTCCTATGTCCATATTTCTTTTTTATACCCTTCAAATGTCTCTAAATTTTGTTCTTTCAAATTTTACACTCCTTCAGTCATTTCTTTTTCCAAGTGACACAAGGTTTCTTGGTCTATATAGTGTTTTTCTTGGATCTACTCTATTAATGAACACAAATTTTTATTTGAAGCTTTTGACAGTTTTTCTTGTGAAGTATTTTTCTTTCCTCTAATTTCCTTCTTGCATAAAGTAACAATGCATAATTTTTTTTAATTTCTTTCTTGTCCTCAGATGTCCACGCTATCTTTTATGGCCTGTAGGTTTTTGTGATTTTTGTGGACTGGTGTTGACACCAGGGGGGGGTATTCTCCCCCTTGGCCTAGCCTAGCACTATTTTATAAATATTTCTGTTTGTTGAGGATCCTACACTGTCATTTTTTTTTTACATTCCTGGTACCAGTGCACCTACCAGGATTGGGAAAGTTTTCATCCTGGGACTTGTGCACCCAGCTATCTCCTTTATTTTTTTAACTTACTTCTGCCCATGTTATATACTATATAAAATACAGTCTATATATCAGTGTCATCTTGGTGAGATTTTGTGAAAAACAGTGTTCACCTTGTGAAGGTACTCACCAAGACTTGAGGATGAATTAAATTCCAGCAATACTTCTCTCCTTTTGTTGATTTTATCATCTCTCCATTCAGACCCCTCCATGGTCAAGTGTATCATTTGCTCTGTCCAAGGAGTCTCACACACACACACACACACACACACACACACACACACACACACACACACACACACACACACAGGTCATGCAGTCTCGTACATCAGAATGCACAGAATGCAGTAGTCATAGGACCTTTTCCAAGGCACAAGAGGAAATTGCTGTGCCTCCATGACAATCCTGCACAAATGACGGGTTGTAGCTACTGATATCTTGACCTCAGTGGGATGGCAGTAATCATGGCTTCTCTAAACACCTCTACTGGCACCCCTATGTGGTATCTCCTGTTTACAATGGCAATGGGGAGATTCCGCCATGTCCAGTCCTGGTGCTACCACATAAACCTAATAAACCATGCCCTCATCAACTTGCCTACTCTGAGATAGTTCTCTGTCATAGGTATGCATATGTATACTGACTGTGTCCATACTGTGGGGAGAAAATATGGGGAACATGCTGTCTGTGTGTGACATACCTGATGCAGCCCCACAACGTATCTGTTCATCACTGACATCATGATCAGGGGATAAGGTTCCTCCAACATTAGGCAGATGGAGGGCCACAGTGCAATATACATCAACCCCACATGCAAATGCTATCACTGTAATGGTTACTATTACTAATACATATAAGTAAGCTCATACAATTTGCAGGTGACCATTGCACCTCAGTACCAGATGTACATAGACCTAATAGTTGATAGTGGTAGTATAAGCATTCATGTGACTAACAATCACAAATGTGGACATAAGAAGTATTTGGGTGGCCTACCTGGGACATCATAATGGAAATCATCTTGCACTGTTTGATCTCTACCCCAACATCCAGCACTGCGCTATGAAACTCTCCTGATCTGCCTGGATCTCTTGCACTGACAGGAAATCCTCTATATTTATAAGTGATGGTTTAGCAGATGAACTACCAATAGCCCTTTACTCAGTGCCACACCCTGTGTTCCAAATTTAGTCACGAGTCATGTCATCGGTCCTATGTCTGATACTTGAGTATATAAGACCCTGGCCTCTAATAGCAATGACATCCCTGACCATCTTCCACCAGATACAGTCACAGAAGTGTTTGTCAGAGGTGTGTAAATAAAGCATCCATCCATTGTGGGGATGGAAGACCTGTAATATGACCTTTTTCTCAGCATCTGAGAAAGCAGACTTCTGTGAGGAGGAGCCCTTCTTACTTTTAGATTTGTGAGTCATATCCCTGTTTTGATGGAATAATCAGACCCCACCTTGATGGACCTCCTGCATATCCACAAAATAAACAGCACCAGAGTTACTCATTCTAAACACTTAAACCCTGCCTGTGATATAATTAGGACCTGTTGGAGAGACAGGTATATATTCCACAGACTACCCCTTCTCTGGTACAGGCTCCCATTCATGTGAAGCAGAGTTCCTCCCAAATTCAATTCAAGTGTAACTTAGGCAATTGGATGATGAACAGGAAATTCATCCCTGCCTTGGCACCAATGTCTATAATGGACACAGGAAACCTGTAAGTTGTTCATCTCTCAGGACTCTCCTTGTAACTATTTTACCTCCCAAGCCCCTGCTTACACTTGTAAAGTGTAACAGAACTTGTCAGAGATTTGGGATGCATGGCTAGGCTTAAAAGGCCCTTGTGGTCATTAGCCTAGTAAACAACAATGAAACTATGAACCTACACAGAAATTGGTTTCAAAACAAAACTTAACACACACACACACTACTACAGACACTTTTTTACAGTTATGGAACAAAATACATCAATATGCAGTGAGTGAGAATAGTCAAGGATAACACAAACATACCTGCACCATAAAAATACAAAGCTTGTATTGTAAACAAATACAAACTGTAGTCTAAACAACAATGCAAGTTCCTAAACATAACACTAAATATAGGTGTAACCTATGGGAATGCATCCATATATATTTCTCCTAACATTTACAAAAGATCATAAACAATACTGGATGCAAGAATGTGCATCTAACAAGAAAAAAAATCCGTAAGCAGAGCAACTACATGGGCAGAATAAGAAATGCTTACACAGCTCCCTTGGTGACAGTCTAAACTTTTAGCATGTTTCAATAATACTAAAAAGTCTACAAACATGAATGGTGCCTGGTCCATATCAGATTCCTTGAACAGATTTTACTGAAACACTTCAGGTAAACAGCACAAATAATTATCAATATACTAAAAATGAGCAGGATTATGGAACAATATTTTCTGAGAATATCCTCCCTAGTGTTGTAGTGAAAATGCTGAGAATAATAAGTTTAGTAGCACTTAAAAAAAAAAAAAAACATCTTCCCTGGCACTGAGCCATTGTTGCTTTTTATAAGGTGCAAATAAACCTCTCTGAGCATGTGGTGCATGTTAATTAGCTCTCATTTCATTAACATATCTGAATCTTTTAATTTGCACAAAGTCCTAAGGACATAAACAATGTGTTCCAACACAACGATGTGCACATTCCAGAGCAGCAGAACAACAAGATTGAGAGTTTTGCCTAACTAATGTGTCGCAAGTGTCCTTCATTAGCAGTACTGGTCTGCCATGTTAATGAAAATCACACTTGAAAGGGTGAGTCAGACAAAGGAACTCTTACAAATATGTTTAACTTATACTCACATTGAAATATGAGTGAACCTTCATCCATATGTTATTCAGATTATCTAAACTTTATGGTGGCTGTGCAAACATCTTGGATATGAGGTGAAAATGTCTAAAAATGTGAATGATACACATAACACTGTGAATGTAACTTAAACCTAAACCATATATACACTTTAAATAATGGACATTTATGCCAGGATTTAAGACATTCCTTGAAGAAAGGTTATAAAATGAAGTAATGCACAAAAATGCTATGTCTGCACTTCAGAAAGTGCTTCTACCCTCACCTTCATTTTCATCTTTACATATCCAGTAATCCCAGTAACACAATTTTTCCATGTAAACAAAAAGACAGAAAGTCTGACAGCATCACTATAGTGAAACATAACTGACCATTTCAGAAGTAGAGTGATGTATACATGTAGTTAACTGCCTGCTTTTTGTTTATCTGTTCATGTAGCAAAGCATGCTTCTAATGCCAATGTTCCATTGCAATGCCATAAGAGCAGTGTTCAAATCTAAGGAAGGTATTGTCCAACTGAAACTGTAATAATTACTGTACACATTTTACTTGTTGAAACCCACAAAGTTGACAAACCACCACACTGAGTTTTATACATATTGTTTTTTTCATCCTCTGTGCAATGTCTGGCATTGCACATTATATCAGTCATCAGTGCCCTTTAAGGAATGACAGTTCCCATCTTATGGCAAAAACTCAAAAAATAATTCTGCTTGTGAGAAGACTTAAACACCAGTCATGTAAATAAGACTGGTGTTGGCGTGCCACACTTAGCATTATAGAGGTTAGTGAATTCAGAAAAGTGATTTATCTGTTACATTCTTAATGGCTCCAGATGTTAATGAAGTGATAAGTATGTCTGATCTGACCATAAGCTAATTACCCTAGATATCCACATCCTGCCCCCACCCCCCATTAAGGAAACCATGGTAAAAAATTTCTCCAAAGCCAACTTCATGCTTCTTAAGACAGAAGTGGTGAACTTCATGACACCCATGCAGATGGACAATACAGTTATGATTACTGAATCCTACACAATTGCACTTTATCAGCACTTACATGAGTGCATGGATCATGAAATCCCAAACAGAACCAAGACGCTATCCTCCAAAAAAAGGAAGCCAATCTGGTGGTCCCCTGCCATAAACAAACTGCACAACAGAAGGAAGAAACTGTTGCAAAAGAGAGTAAAATCCCATGAGTAGAGGAGCTCCCTGGTCAGCCTCAGTAAGAAGCTGCGATTCCTGATAAAATCCTCTAAAGCTAGTTACGAAAACAAAATCATCACTGATTCTAAAGACAACCACAAATCATTCTATAGCTATGTCAAGAATCTCAATAGCAGCACTCAGATCTGCTCTGAGTTACAGCACAATGGCAATAAATATACAGACCCAACTGATATTGTCAACATCCTGGCAGATAGGTTCAGTGCTAACTTTACCCCCCTCTCACCCATTAAAGTGCCCATCTCTATACCGGAAGAATGCAAAGTTCCTGTAATCATGGCTGTACAGGTAAAAACCACACTCTCCAAACCCAAGAACACAGCATCCATGGGACCAGACAACATCCCAGGCTGTGTTCTACATGAACTACAGAACAAACTGCCACCTAAGTACCGTGTTCAAGTCATAGCCTCACCTCAGGCTTTGTGCCTGCTGAATGGTGCACAGTGACGGTTATCCCACTCCACAAGGTGGAGCCACCATGGATTCCGGGAACTACTGCCCTATTAGCCTGATGAGCCTGGTCTGCAAGGCCATGGAAAGTATCATCATGGAACTTATATACAAAGACATTGGTAATCTCCAAACTCTGGACCCCACCCAGTTCGAGTTTGTAAAAGGCAGATCATGTCTCCTATACCTGATAGACATCTTTGTAGCAGTCACCAAAGCCGTAGACAAGGGTAAGGTGGTTCACACAGCCTATCTAGATCTTGCCAAGGCTTTCAACACCATCCCCCACTCTGGAATTATAGATAAACTTACTAAACTAGGTATAAATCCCTCTGTCACAAGATGAGTTGCCAACTGGCTCACTGACAGAACCCACACTGTGAAAGTAGCAGACTGCAAATTCAGCTTCAGACCAGTGACAAGTGGAGTACCACAGAGTTCAGTCCTGGGTCCTCTCCTGTTTGGTATCTACTTCTCTGAAGTACAGGCTAACACAGAAGGTCTTTGGCTAATGTAGTCAGCAGATGACCTCAAACTAGGAGCCATAATCAAAACTTCTAACGATGTGGACATCCTACAAAAGGGCCTCACTGAGACAGATGCCTGGTGTCAAAGCCATGGCCTCAAGCTCAATGCCAAAAAGTGCATTGTCATCCCCTTTGGTAAAAACTCGGTAGCCATGAACTACAACATAGGCAGTAGTATACTTAACACCGAAAGTGTGATAAGAGACCTTGGGACACAGGTGGACAGTAGTCTCTCCTTTGATAATCACATCGCCACAGTAGTCAGGAAATCCTTCTATGTGGCACACCTCATCACAAAAGGTTTCTCATCTAGAAAAAAAGAGGTCATTGTTCCCCTCTACTCATCACTCATTAGACCCATTATAGAGTACAATGCCCCTTTTGGTATGTACCTCACAAGACATCTACAACAACTGGAAAGGCCGCAGAAATACCTCACAAAGAGGATTACCAGCCTCAAACAGATGCCCTACACAAACCGTCTCAAAAAACTCCAGCTTTACTCCGTCGCATATCACTTACGCAGAGGTGATCTCTGCCTAACATACAAAGCTATGTCAAACCCAGAGCTGTTGGACATGCTCCACTTAAAAAAATCCCAATCTCTCCGAGCTACATGCTCTAGGGACCGAAACCTTGTCACCACAATAAACAGAACATGCTGGAGGGATAGATTCCCATCCCAGAGACTTCCAATACTCTGGAATAAACTACCGATCTATATCAAGCAAAGCTCCTCATTAGCACACTTCAAGAAAAATCTTGATGATTGGATGGGAAATAGGAAATTCACCCCAGGGATCACCTCTGTGGCTCTGCTCTACAGTGGCACAGGAAAATAATTTTCTTGGGTGGCAAAAGCCAGGGTACCTTTTTGGCTGGGCTTGTATAGGCCCCAGGACTGATAGCCTAGTACCTACCTATGAACCTATGAACCTATAACAGTGCAACAGATGCAGGGTTTGAATCCACATAAGGGTTAGTATATCTGTGTACTTTTATGTGGCATGACCATTTCTTTTTTACATCTTAATAAGCCCAACATCTTCTACGGACACCTCTAATTTATAATGGTAATGCTGAAATATAATTGTTTGTTGTGAATAAGAACCCCAATAATGTTACTCAAGTGTTTTGTGGAATCATCACTTCAGTAATAAAAATAGCACATTGATGTGTGCGTGCTGTGGAATACATGCTACATGTACAAAAAATGAGAAAACATAACCTACAAGGTACATAGTTAGTTGAACATGACTATGTATAGCACATCAAAACAGCTTGGAAAATATGCACTCACACTGCCTCAGTGGCATATCTGGATAACGATCACATGCAAATCTTCCTGGAATATACTTGGTTGCACATCCCTTCATGTATAGTCTGTATGCCTCTGTCCTCTATATTTGGTCTCCACTAAAATAGTAATGATATCACCTAAAACACAAACATATCACACTCATGGGCAACAACTGCCTTGTAAACTGCAATGACATTTCTGTGTTCATTCTTTGGGTGACACTCAGCCTAGCACAATGTAAGCGATCCATGATGACTGAATAGAAATGGCACTTATCATCCTATGGCAAAAAAAAAAAAAAAAAAAAAGAAATAATTACACATGTGCTAATACTCTGCCATTAGCTATACACCTTAGCTTGGCTTCAGCACAAGACGGTTAACATTCAGGATATGAACATAATTAATTCAGGGAGAAAATATTCCACATAATAGCCCATTGGCCTTAAATTATTACTTATATGAAGGGATGGTGTATAGCAAAATGGTTACAGGCTTGTCATACATTGCACAGTTGTGATATCCATGCCCTGGCCCAGCAATCAAGGATCCTCAATCCTCACCACTAACACTAGTGATGGACATTTCATATAGGAGGAAAGGATAACAAATACACACAGTAAAGTGCAATTTCCCTTAAGAGCACACAGAGATAACAGTCAGTCCAGAGCTGGTCACTCCCTTGCTCTCCAGGTCCCCAATAAGACTCCCTACTGGCACAGCTATAGGGTCCAGACTTAAGTGTAGTGGGCAAGCTAAAACCTCCAGCACCCACTCTGTCCAACTAGTGCTTCATGTCCCTGCCCAAGTAGCTGACAAACACACACACTTTGAGAAGAGTTTATACAACCACACAGACACTCCTGGGAAGGGTGGCACAGGTTCTCCAGCTGTGCCCTTTTTTCCCAGACTATACAGTATTACCAGCTGCCACCACCCACTAATATTTATCAGCTACTCAAAGGCCCTTAAAAGGGTGTCCAATTATTACTGTGCAATATTATTATCTGACTGGTAGTATAGCCCAGGGCTAATGCTATTGAAGTGGCTTTGTACAATTTACCAAAGGCGTGCAAGAGTCTAAAGAGCTTAACTTATTTCTATAAAAAACAGTCACAGTTGAAAGGGTTTAAAATATTTTATAACAAATAGTCAAAACACAAGACAAAACTTTTTTACTACACAGTGCTAGTCAAGAGTTCAGAGATCACAGAGAAATACTTAAAATAATTCAGTAGAACAGTTCTGACATCACAGAGAAACACTTAGTCTAATCTTTCAAGTTTCTAGCTATTTCTAAGAGAAAATACCAGTCTAAGAAAAACTTACATATAGAGCAAGACAGTGCTGATGAGTTGGAATGGTCAAGACAAAAATGCTCAATGCTCTCTTATTCTCTCTTTTTTTTAAATCACATTCCTGGTTCACATTACATCATTCTTTACACTTCCCTGGGTTCCCAGGCTAACAGAAACTGGATTTACATTCTTCACCTCTGGGCAGAAACCAGAGCAATAAAGGACATTTATGCATGCAGATTCTGACCATTAACTCTGGCCTTAAAACAATAGGCAGAATGCCTCACTCTAGACTCACTGGCTCTGAGTTTTAACATCAAAAGGGCACAACATGCTTTACTTTGTCAGTAGAGTGCACTGTTGTTACATTTTTTTCCAGTTCCACATGTAACACTATTTTACCATTTAAGACAACAAGCCTGTGGTTTACATTAATATTCACAGATGACAGAATTATCTCCAAAATTCTATCTGGCTAGGCTGGCAGCCTTCACCTATCTTCACCCAATCTTCACAACAGTCTTCATCTGAGTTTTACAATGTCAGCTTGCATATAAAGTACAGTATACATAATCACAACACAGACGTAAGAAGGAAAATATTACTTGACAGGCACGATGACAAATGCATATTACTATAATATATACTGCATAATTCCCTATACACCTAAAGAAGTAAGCTATGTTATACAGGTATATTATCAGTCATGTATGCAGTGTGTATGGAAAAAATATATCATATTTCAAAGGGCTGTCAGCAAGAAGTCCAAATGTCAGATGGCACAGGATGATGTGTATCAACATGCATGCAGTTCATACATGGAGCTCATTGGCATCTATAGCCAATGACACTACATCAAATGCAATTTTGTATTAAAAAAAGAGATCTAAGCATAGTTGATTAGATTTTAATTTGCACTAACTTCAGAAAGCTGTGCCAATAATTGATAACAGTAGTTACAGGGTCACTTCACTTAGGAAGTGATTATTTTCAAACTGATAATGTCAAGAAGTATCATCCCAAACTAGAACCTGACATAAAACTCAGTTGTCTCACATAACTACCCAAATCAAGTATTAGGTCAACCCAGTAACTTATATTAATAATGCAAATTCACTACATAATCTCACACATAGTAGCTATACAAACTCTACTTCTAATTAAATCATAAAGTACACCAAACCCCAGATGTAATATTGCATCACCCCTAGAAAATTTCAACTTGGCCTAAGGGCTCAAAATCTATCTGTGTAATGCATATACTTTAAACAAGTGGGGTCCATTATAGGTTCATAGGTTCATAGATTAGTACTGACTCAAACCCTGCACCTTGTGTTTGTAAGACAAACACCCTGTCAGTCTTGAACCCAGGACCTGACCTACCACTAAGCCATGCCTGCTTCCTAAACCTGGACCTCATACTGTAACCATGACATCACAGGAATCTCAGAAAACTGGATAAAGCAGAATACCTTCCTTATACCCCTTTATGCTCTAATTTCCACTTATACTAGAACAGGCCTGCCATAAAAATTTGAGAAGAGAAATCCTTCAGATTCAGAGAATTATTATCCATTTGCTAATTGCCAATTGCATGATGTTCAAGTAGCAAAACAGAGCAAAATTCTGATTCAGACACATGGTCTAGCCACAATTTTAAAATATGTCAGTGTTTCATTATCAGGTCTCTGAACTGAACAGTGTTTTGTCTGTATTCAAAGCTCTTGTGTTCACTCTAGTATCCAACAAAATGGGTTAACAAAGGCACTCCCTTGCAAGCCCACACATACATTCAGACATCCATATTACAGACACACACACACATCCAGCCTGACAATTTTTGGTGAAGAGTATTGTGATCATTGTGATCACCCAAAGATGCACACACACACACACACACACACACACACACACACACACACACACACACACACACACACACACACACACACACACACACACACACACATGAACACACATGCACACACAAACACACAAACGCATACACTCTTTCAGCCTTATTCATGCCACTACAAATATATCCACATACACACACACACACACTGAAACCCTCAAAACTTAAATTCATGTTTTTGTTGGACTTATCTGTACTGTGGGGTTCCCCAGAGGAGTGAATGGTGTGACTGCTGTCTTTGACAGTGTTCATGTTTTCATTCTAGTTTAAATTTTACTTTGATGGGTGATTTTCTGAATCACCTAGCCAAGCAGATTTGGAGCTGTGGATATCTCTGGGGGACAGAACTAATTAGTGGTGCACACTCATCCAGACTCAGCACCTCATATTAAGGCTCTTGTGAGGGGAAAACCACAGTGGTAGAGCCATCTAGGAAATGGAAATGCTTAGCACAATACAGAAATCTTCAAAGATAAGGCAATGACATCATGCTGAGCCTTTCTGCATTCCAGAGAATGCTGTTTAACTAAATCCATCCAATAAAGAGGACTAATGCAGTTGGATCTTATCTCAAATCCAAATAAGCTATACTGTAAACTGTTATCCCAAATCCAAATAAGCTATAATGCAAACTGTTTTTTGGTCAGCCCTTCACCATCCATCTTCAATCATCAATTGAGTAAATGCTTAAATGTGTAACTAATGGAAACTTCAATACTGTCAGTCACTTCATAAACATAAATTGTATACCACCTGTGAAGAAATCAAACACTATTTGTGCTAGCATGACTGAGTTAATGTACATACTTTCAGACTGTGTATTATATGCTAGTATGACTAGCTATGATATCGTAAATAAGTTCTTGCATGTTGATTTATAATCTGTTTGAACAAAATGTTTTAAAGATCTGAACAGTCTCCTTTTGTATTTCTAATTGCCTATGTTTCTGAAGAGAGGTTCTAATTGCAAACTGTCTCAGATTCAGCTGATCAGCAAATGATGTCATCGGAATCTTGAGAGTTGCTATGTTTTACTGTCAGAATCTGAAATACACGAAGGAACTTTTAGAAAACAGCTGTTGATTTTCAAAATATAAAATGAATTAGAACTGGAATAGTTGACAGGCTGGTCTATAAAAGAGACTGCTGTTGTCATTTACAGTAGCCAGAAGTCAGTTATAGTTGTCAGCTATTACAGATGTACTGTGCAGTGGATAACAAAAAGGACTCACCAAGAACTGTAAGCTTGCCTGTGCTCTGTTGTACTAATTTAGTTTAGATCAGTGACAGTGTTCTTTAGTCAGATAGGGAGATTATAACTAATCAGATCAGTTAGAGTTTTTCTGAATATTGGATTTCTATCTTAACAGTATTGATTTCATTTACTGGTGACTGAGATCTTTTTGTTTATTGGAATTTTTTTTCTATTTTTAGTCATTCTGCTCAATATTAACTATTTTTTATTAACTTACATTATGACTGGACAACCAGTGATTTTCTTTAGTGATTTGAGAGTACTTATACTTGTTTTGATAACTCCCAGGGCCACTCTGAAAGCCTGGCTGCTTAAATTACTTACTACTATTTGTTTTAATATTTAATTTTCATAATGGGACACACCTTTAGAAGGACACAAAGACACTCTGATTGGTGGCAGCATTACCTTATTATTCTGGGGGAAGGGACACAGCCTGAAATCTGTGTCAGGCATTCCCAGAAGTGTTTGGATGTGTGAGATTTAATTTATTTAAGTGTGAGTTTATCAAAGGTCTTAAACTGGGACACATTGCTCTGAAGTGAACAATAAGGAGTGACATTAGGGTGGACAGAAGTATACAGTCCAGCCCTAGGCTATAGACCATATTCCAGTTGTGCTCTTAGGGGAAAATTGTGAAATACTACGTCTGTTTAAGTGGAAGTTTATCATTGGAGTCAGAAGTGAGGAATGAAGCTCCTTAGTTACTGACCCAGGATAATAAGGGACATCACATTATTTGGTTGCAGTTCAGTGGGATATTATCTGGACATCACACTATCTAAGAAACTGGAGGTGAGTAGCTAGCCATCAGGATCACCTGTGATAATATGCAACAAACACAGGAAATAAATTCATACCTAGACTACTACAATTTAATATATGATTGCAAACTAACATTGGTGATGGTACAGTAAAACCACTCAGCCCTTGCACCCACCTCACACATATGGATAAATGCATATTTCTGTCAAATGCTCATCGTTACTAAAAAACAAATGTATGTCTTACCATGTACAGATGATTTCACACTTATTAGGGAAGATGATCCTGGAAGAAAGTTAAGCAAAATGTAAGGACACCATCATCACAATAACAATAACACAAGGGAAAATATTCTGCCTTTATATGTTCATTAACAATGCATTTAACTGAAACTTGAATAACACGTCCACCACCCATGTGTAATGATCCAGAATGTGTTGTTAACTATATCAGTCTATAAATAGGTCCCTCCAAAAATATTTAACAGTTAACTGTTGCTTTAAATGTTTTACTATACAAGAAATCATTAAACATTGATGTATGTAAGCTTACTTGGAAGCTCCTCCTGGGACGTACTTGTCCTCCGTGAAACAGCAGCACCAACCTCAATCACATGCTGTTGTGCACTTTCTGCTGAGCTTTCTGGATCCCTGACAGTAGATGGGAACTCTTCATTTGGTGTCAGTGGTGGTTCTGTAGCAGGCCCCCAACCAAGAGCCAGCTGCCATGAGCCGCTGCAGCTGCTCTCCTCCTGGCTGATGAAATCATATCAGTGGCCCTATGACACACCTGATCATATGTCCTGCTGTACCCCCCAACAGCAATGATGTTGATCACTATCTAGTTCCAAATTTGCATTCTTCCAGGCCTATCCCCACATCCTCTCTCAAGCAGAAAGGTGCTATGTTGACAAAAGGCTTGTACAATCACATCATTCTCTGAGTCACTGAAGGCATGGTTGAGGGGATTGGGACACTTGGTTGCCATAGTCTTAGGTGACATAATACACAAAAGAAGCATACTACACATTGATGTCACATAAATCAAAGTTCTGCTTAGATATTACACATATCATTAGTTTTTCAATATTACCCACTGGAGAAACTAAAAACCTCAGTTATTCAAATATAAAAAGGTTATTTGGTCATAACATATCACAGTCACACATCAACCAATGTTTTATTAAAAAACAAGGACTAGCAATAGCAAAGCAAACCTCTGTAAAAACAGTTTTTGATTGTGGCAACACAGAAATGGAACCAGGCTTCTCCACTACCAAAACAAGAGGAAAATGACATTTTGTATCAAACAAAGAATAACACATCAGTCAATGGTTATACGTACTTTTAAACAAACTGTCACAAAAATATTTGTACACATTTACCACAGAACAGTCATTTTTATGCAACTGCCAGCCACCTCTACTTGTGCCCAGCACTCCCCTGGAGATGTCCATGGGCCATCCTAGAAGGCTAACACCTGTGTGTCATTGACAATATGATAGATTTATATTTCACTGAAATAACATAGACGAGTATAAAGAGAAACAATTGTAACATTAATGAAAGTTAATAAGGCTCAAATTAATTATATGTGTGACATAGGGTATACTGAATAGTCTGATTCTGTAATTATAATTGTCTTCTCTAGCCTTGGATCACCTTCATACCTGAATCATAGCCAGACCCACATGAATGTATAAACCAGGACTTTGTCATGTCACACACATACTTGATTAACCCCTCACTCTGTCATTTGTAGTTATATATAATTTATGAGCATATCCAATAAGCACTTCTTCTGTGGTAAGAATAAAAAATCACCTATGTTGAAGAATATGTTTTGTATCTGTGCGTAGGATTGAATCCCACATTTTACATATTTATTTTATCAGTGTGTAAAGCCAAAAAAAGTGTCAGGTCATAAAATTTATGCCCTGAATACAAATCTGCAAAGTTGAATCTACTACGAGTTGCAGCAGCAACCATCCTATCAACTAATGGCAAATGTCAGATTAACCTTCCTATTTAAAAAAAATTGCTTTCCTCTGTGTTTGGCACTATTGTCTCCACTTAATGTCACATAAAGCATTTGGTATCATTGTTCGGGTTTGTGTACTAGCAGTTGTTATGGTTCATTATTTTAATTCTGTGGTTCATACAGTTGAGAAGAAATGACACAAGACACTAAGGCACAAGCTTAAACAGTTTACCGTAATCAAGAAATTAAATAAAAAATAAAGATGTCTGCACTTACAAGCATTAAAGGAATTATCAAGCTCACTGATAGGAGAACTCTAATGTATACAGTGCAACTATCTGTTTAGTCAACACACTTGCAGACACTGATACATCCAAGAACTCACTCTAAGCTAAACATTCGTGTTGATCAAAGCAAATCACTCAAATTAAATCCAGAAGATGAGTTCCATTAAGACAGGGCTGACACTGGCAAAATAGCTGTATGATCAGTTCAGGCTAGTGCAAAGATCAATCAAATCTGGATCATGAGTTCCATTAAGACAGGGCTGACACTGGCAAAATAACTGCATGCTCAGTTCAGGCTAGTGGAAAGATCAATCATATCTGGATGATATGTTCCATCTTATTATCAGCCTTTGAGATTTTTATAGGTTTGAGCAGGCCATAGGGTCAACAGGTTTGGCTGATGACATCCAGATCATAAGTTTAATCATAAACTGATGGAATATTTTAGAAAATTACAAATCATTTCCTAAGTTGTAAACAAGTCCTATAATGTCTGGTTTTATGCATTACTTCCTCTTCTAAAAGAACAGTTATCCCTTAGCTGACTGCTGACTTGTGATAGTTCCTCTTATTTGACTCTGTAAGCTGATAAACATTTATTCAGGTTAATCAAAGTTCAATGCACTAAAGTCAGTAAGCAAGGTTTGCACTTAAAGCATGTGTCTAGCATATTTTACAAAAAAGCTATATGCAAGATGCAGTCCCTTAATATAACTGTTGTCATTTCATTGTATGCAGGAGTGAGGTGGTCGAGGCACCTAATAATTTGGGCAAGCTGTGTGGGCCCATCACAAGCCACCCCTTACATCAAGCAACTCACACTGCGTACTTTTAATAAGTCTTAGGATCCTAACCAACAATTTATAATGAACTGTTTAGCATGTTGAAATAAGAGCAGTTGACAACATACAAAACAAAATAGAACAAATGGTAATGAGCAGTAATGGATGCAAAAGCAAGTTGAACCAGGCTGATGCCTTGGGTGACCACATGAAAATATTATACCAATGCAAGCAGTTATTTTTTTTCATTTGCATTTTTTGCAATTATACATTTGTTCTTAATCATTTTTATCAAAGTCTGATGCACATCATATAACATCTGATTTTATAGTTGCAACACAATCTATCCCTCTTTTTTTTTTGCTTGTTGAAAGTCAGAACGCATTAAAGCTGCTCATTTTGGATTAAGTGTAATAAAATACACAAACACTAACATTTTCTTACTGTATACCTCAGCCTTTACATTCCCCCATCTGATGCTGTAAAGCATAAGTCCAGATGAGCGGACACTTTTTCACTTGCTATCAGACACTCTTTGCAAGCAATTTCCTTCTTTTCCAGACACAAACAATTTTTATGTAATTATTTTATCTTAATGTATGCAGCTTTTAGTAACTCATACTTTTGTTGCCCTTGGTGCAGTGGCTAACAACTTTAAAATTTTCAGTTTTATAATACGAATAAACATTTATGTCACTTGACAGTTATTTTAATGCGTAGCATAACTACAAACTTTTTAGTGTTTTATAAGTTTTGTTTTATCTTAACGCATGTCCCAGTTTATAACTGATAGGCTGGCCATGGCATATGAAATGTCCCAGTCCATTAAATGCAGTTAACTTATTGTCCATGGCATGCAAAACAATTGAAGGCAAAATAGTCTCCCAGTATTTTGAACACATTTTTTTTCTGGGATTCTCACACAAAACTTGTAGCTATGTTTCTTGTCAGTATGGTTTTGGAAGTAATCTGCTCTCTAGTAGGAATTACAGTCTGCAAATTAATGTCCACTTCAGGTTGTTAATTGTTGTCAACGTTGTTTTGCCATAGCTGTATTTTTCAGAATAACTAATATGGTCAGTTTTTGTTGCATTAGACACAATTCAGGTACAACATTAGCTCATGTTTGCAAATATCATTTTTATTTTTTGCGCAGTTGATGTTTGTGCTTTCCAAGGTTTCATTAAAGTATCGTCATGTTGCCACCCCTGGATTGGGAAATCTAATTGTTTGCTCCAGTGAAACTTTTAGGCCAAAACCCAGGGGTCTTTTCTTACCAACATTTTCTTTTTGCCAGAATCCGCAAGACATTACATTGTTTTGAACAGTCACTTTTTAATGTTGCAGTAGGTATCTCTCTTTTTATATCATACCAGGGAATTTTACTGATGATTTTTGCTGTGTTTTACTTTTATTCACAGTCTGTCCTCTATTCTAAAAATGTTGTATCACAGTCTACATTGCAATGTCCACATTGTTTTTTTCTCTCATAATGATATAGTCACTTTATTAACCTGTATAGTGGGGTTATGCAGGTATCATTGTGGAGTACTCAAAGTATACTGTCTCCCTTTCCAGGTCAAAGCAAATTGTGCTCTGTTTCCTCTGCTATAGAAATGGAGAAGAACATAATAGCCAAGTCCAAAATCGCATGGTATGATCCAGTAGATGAAGACAGTCTCTAACAATGTCCAGAACAGCTGCTGCCAGTGGTGGTGTCACTTTACTTAGTCCTTTAGGATCAGTAGGCAGAGAATGATTGACCAAACTCTCAGCAGGTAGTTTTTGTCCATCTGCAACAGTGTTTGCATTGTCTCTAATATGTCTGACCACATTGACAGAGCAGATCTGCACTGAAGGTCCTACTGTGGTTTTTAAGGTCCTCTTTTTTTAAATATTTGTAGCTTTACCCCATTGTTTTCTGCTCTCAGGCTATGTTAGTCTACTGCATTAATAATCTGATTTAAGTGTGGGTGGAACATTAAGCAGGTACATGTGTGCATTTGAAAGTAAGACTATTACAGGTTGTGCCTCAGCTATTAGAATACCTAGCAAATCACACTCTTTACACTCATAATCAAATAATGTATAGCTAATACCATCCCATGTTGTTGGATCAAAATGTGGTCTATAAATTAATACATGCAATGTAGTCTGTGAGGAATGTTTTTCTAGGCCTCTGCATTTTCTTTGTCTATGCTGTCAAATAAATAAATTACTGTGTTTTTTTTTTTAGTAAATTGCCTTGCCTTTTTAAAGCCATCTATGTAAGAATACATTTTTTATATTATCTGTAGTGTACTAAGTTGCTGTGTTAACTCACTAACTGTATGATGTAAAATCTGTCAAAACCATTTATTTGGCTGCACATGCTCCGGCTTTAATATATTTTTTTTCTTAAAACTGTTAAGGCTAAAGGAGTAGATGTGGGCAGCTTAAGGCTCTTATCAATTGCATTTTTTCCATTTTCTTTTTGTATATCTTTTTCTTTGTTTTTTTTCCAAAGGCAAATCAAGTCTGCTAAAGCCTTTGCCATCTCATTTGAATTTACTTCATGCAGAAATTCTAAAGGCTCTGAATGGGGTGGGGGAGAAAATCTGCTCAATAGTCTAGCAAGAGGATCCCTTTGACCCCATGGTCCAGCCATGGGTCCTGCAAGAATTTGACCTAGGTTGTCTCCCTCATACTCTTTTTTTTGCTAACAGTTCTCTTTAAAGAAAATAACATTGGTGGTTGTGACATCTTCTCTGTATAACCTCAGAATTCGATCCTCATCGCCAATTAGTTACAGTTCATTATTTTAATTCTGTGGTTCATACAGTTGAAAAGAAGTGACACAAGACACCAAGGCACAAACTTAAACAGTTTATTACCATAATCAACAAATTAAATAAAAAATAAAGATGTCTATACTTACAAGCATTAAAGGAATTATCAAGACCACTGATAGGGGAACTCTAATCTATACAATGCAGATATCTGTTTAGTCAACACACTTGCAGGCACTGATACATCCAAGAACTCAGTCTAAGCTAAATGTTGGTGTTGATCAAAGCAAATCACTCAAATCAAATCCAGAAGATGAGTTCCGTTAAGACAGGGCTGACACTGGCAAAATAGCTGTATGATCAGTTCGGGCTAGTGCAAAGATCAATCAAATCTAGATGATGAGTTCCATCCTATTATCAGCCTTTGAACTTTTTATAGGTTTGAGCAGGCCATAGGGTGAACAGGTTTGGCTAATGACATCCAGATCATACGTTTAATAATAAACCGATGGAATATTTTAGAAAATTACAAATCATTTCCTAAGTTGTAAACAAGTCCTGTAATGTCTGGCTTTATGAATTATTTCCTCTTCTAAGAGAACAGTTATCCCTTAGCTGACTGCAGACTTGTGATAGTTCCTCTTATTTGACTCTGTAAGCTGATAAACATTTTTTCAGGTTAATCAATATTCAATGCACTAAAGTTCAGTAAGCAAGGTATGCACTTAAAGCATGTGTCTAGCATATTTTACAAAAAAGCTATATGCAAGATGCAGGCCCTTAATATAACTGTTGTCATTTCACTGTACGCAGGAGTGAGGTGGTCGAGGCTCCTAATAATTTGGACAAGCTGTCTGGGCCCATCACAGCAGTAAATCTGAAAACAGGAATTGGTGGGACAAGACTATTACCTGTTGGTGTTTGCCCTAATTGGACATATCTTGAGGTAGAAGGTAAGGTGCCCAATTTACAGCAGAGAGATGGTGTGTTGATGAGTCCAGAATCTGTACTGGACTCCTTGTAAAGCATAACAGCTGAAGTCTCTTGCAGGGAGAATATACCAGCTCCCAGTACAATCTGAGACATGAAATTGTCTGGCTAAGGCTGCCTCCTGTGCAACTGGCATTCTCCACACTTGAGAACAATACAGGCACCATTTTAATGACCCCAAAAGGTGCACTCATGATACACTCAACTAGTGGCTGGCTGAGATTAGGATTTCTGACATCCCATAGTTGTGCAGGTATGCAGATAAAGAGAATTTAAACTATATAGGCAGCTGTATATATGCAAGACTGTTATGCTTAATGCTCTTCTGTTGTTCTCTTCTTTTGATTCCAGCCAACCAGGAAATAATGGTGAGGAGGGAGGCTGATGTTTAGCACATATAGAGCCTGAGGGAAGCAAAGGGTATGTATGCAGCCCAACATAACTATTATTTTAGCTAAAGTATTGCTCTTCTATACAGTGGTAGCAAATTAAGCATGCATATCCTAAATGTAGTCTTCAGTCTGTAGCACAAGCCAACTGTAGGAGTCAAGTCTAATACTATAGTCAGACATTGTGGGTTGAAATACCACCAATAACAAATATATAGTAAAATCATTTAAAAATATTACATAATAATGTCAACAGAAGTGGCATAAATGCCCTGCTGTTAACGTAATCTGTGTAATTTGCCTAAGCATATGTGCAATATAGGCACATTGCAAGGATTACTTTGAGCAATCATTAGTTATAATTTGTAGTTGTTAAGAAGTATACTTAAATATAAAAGTAGAGATACTTTATTATTGTGATAATGCATTGCATGTCACATATGATGGTACTAATTAACTCTTTTTCCCCCAACCCTTATCTCTCATTTTTATTTTTCTATGTGTGGTCAAAACATTTCCATGTCATCCTTTTCTAACAAATAACAAAATGCTTTACTGTATAGGGACATAAGCCAACCCCATGACTCAGCCTGCTCCCACTCCATCAGCTCCCGCACCAATACCCAGCACGTTTCAGACACTACCTGGCAGTACTGCCTCTGCTGCCCCTACACTACCTGGGCCTCCATATCAGGTAGCACTAACCCAGTAGTTGGTGTTGTGTTACCCTCCAGGAGTAATGGTGGAGGTGGGGATTTTATCACTTGCCAGGAATTGCCAGGCTTGGTGCATAAAGTTCTGCATAGCATCATTGTTGCACACCTTTCTTGGATGGAGAGGATGATCTCTTTTATGGCCCATAGGAAAAGATGTCAAGCACTCCAAGAGTGAGTGGAGTAAGAGGACAGTGATGACAGTCTTGTGGGTGAAAACTAGATTCTCACTGTCCCCATGTTTGATGAGCATGGGCATCCAATATCCATTCCCTATCCCCAGTCATGGTATCCCCCAACTTGTTGTGTCCATCACTATCCCTGTGTCTTGTCTTGTTTGTCTTGCTTGTCTGCATCCACTTCCTCACTGACTCCACTTACCTGACACAGAAATACCTACATCCATTACCCAAGATTCTTCTCTTAATGAAGCAAAATAAAAAATTGGCACCTGTCCCACAAATAAATATATATCATCCCATACATAGCTCTCTACTTCACACATTTGTCTGCTCAACACACTTGATTCTGTCCAATTGTCTATAAAACATGACTGTGTTGTTGTTACCCCTCTTTGTTGAGATGACAGTCTAAATTCAGCCAATATTCTATAGATATTTTCATTTTACACTGCTGAAGAAGTGGACAGCTATGGTTTATCACACACCACACACACAAGTGAAAAAAAAAAAAACAATGAAGTCCTTCATTTTTTGTCTTCTGTGTTTGCAAGGAGTTTGGCATTATGCACCAATGCCGAGTGACTGTGAACAGCTCTTCAATGGTACAGTTACCTCCATGCAATGCTGCTTAAACACACTGTGCTAAGGTAATGCACAGTGATAGTACAATAAAGAATTATTTATTTGCATTATAAATATGGGTCTATATTAGAACATCGAAGTTTTAAAACTTTGAATGTTCTAATATCGACCCTAAAACAGCAAACGCTGAAAACAGTGAAGCTGCAAAACACAGAATTTTTTCCTAGGGAAAGAATTTGGTTGGCCGTTTCTGTGACTTCGCTATTTTCAGCACTGTGGTGGAAAGTTACGGGTCAGGTTCAGGTAAGTGTGCAATTGTGCGGACGTTAGGGTTAAGGAGCGGGTTAGGTAAGTTATGCGTAGGGCGTGGTTGAGGTGAGTGTGTGATAGTGACAGTCAACAGGGTTAGGGTGAGGTAGGTGAGTTATGGTTAGGGCATGGGTCAGGTGAGCGTGTGATAGTGAAGCACTTTAGGGTTAGGGTTTAGGGTTTGGGTTAAGGTAAGTGGATAGATAGTAGTGTATGTACAGTTTAATTTAGGGTATATGTAGGATTTTATGTGTATGTGTGTGGACTGCTGTTTTTTTTTTTTTTTGGTGTGCTTGTGTTGTGTGTGTTTTTCTTGGAACAGCGAATTTTTTTCCCAGGGAAAAAATTCACTGTTCTGGGTGTTTGCGATTTTAAGCTTTCGCTTAAAAAGGGACAATGAATTAGCGTTCACTTTTCTAAGCGTTCGCTAATTTAATATAGACCCTATAAATACATATTTGAAACTATTAGTTACACCTGAATTTGAAGCCCTATCATTTCGGCTCAAAAATAAATCTCTCAATTCATTTACACCTGCTGCCACAAAGTCAGCTAAATAGCAGGAGTGCTTCTGACACTTAATACTATCCACTGTGCTGACTGCCATGCATCTCCACTTAATGTGTTTGCATTTAGGTAAGCAAACAATTACAGCTGCCATAATGTTCTCAGTGCAGCAGAGACTCACATTTTCTTTTTGCTTAATTATGAGCAAATTTATTTATTTAAGATTTGTTAACCAGGAGAGTCTGACTAGGACAGAGCCTATTTTCAGCAGAAGCCCAGGGAGAAACACTCCAGATGCATGTTTTTTGAAAGTGGGAGGAAATCCGATCTCCCAGGAGAAACACATGGGAATGTAAGGAGGACATGCAGACTCCACACAGAAGGTAGCCCAGTCAGGAATCCAACCAGAGATCATCTTGCTGTGAGGCAACAAAATTAACAGTTGCACCACTGCAGTGCCCAAACGAGGAAAGCAGTATAAATATGTTTTAAGGTTAGGCAATTTATGACACACTTCCCATATGAACTATTTATGAACACCATAGTATCTGTTAGCTCTGCCTACCATAGGCAGTTTGGATAAGTACTTTCAAATAGGAGTCCTTAAATGTGTGTCTCACATGTGCAAAGACTTTGCCATCAATTGTGCAAACCATCTGCTTGGCAGTACACTATGGAAAGTGCGCATTAGCATGAATTACTGATGTTTAATGCCCGTTTAATCTTCATTCCATGAACGTCCATGTAAAAATACAAATAAAGAGGGAAGGCACATTTTAAAGAAAGAACACATATTTACACTGTAGCCATGTGTTACCTGCACCTATGCACTTGAAACTTTTGCCTCTTAGTACTTGTTTCCAAATATATCAACTACACTGCAGAAATAAATTATAAAAATGCTTTCTTATATACCATGTACATCTTTATACTGACAATACACGTTCAGATTTTCCAGTACTTGTAGTAATGCAGCCAGCTGTCTGCATACAGTTTGAAAACCTGTGTTTTTAATGTATACTTGCACACTGGAAACACAAGAGCAAATATTACACTTTTCACTGTCTTTAATCTGGTAACATGCAGATTTTTAATATCTTGACAGGTGTACGTGGCTAGCCATCCATTTCTTACAGGCCTTCCAACATCTAATGATGATGTCATTTACTGTAAATTGTCCTGCAGCATTCTAAAAGTAAGATTTGTGCTGTGGTACATGCTTTAAGTACTGAATTCTCTAGCTGGTGTACCTAGTTATGTAGTAGTTCTAATTTCACTGTAGTCAACTGTGTATACTGCAGTCATCTGTACAATTCCATGGAGTACCAATAGTTTGACAGCTGTACATGCCTACACATCCAATTATTCCAGCAATCCCAACGTCATCTCTTAAACATCAAGTGTATATGTCATCCACTATAAATTGTCCAGCAGCATTTGCAAAAGTCAGATTTGTGCCATGCTGCTTGCATTAAACACTGAGTTCTCCAGCTGGTGTATCTAACTAGATATGGTCACTAATCTCACTGTGGTCAAGTGGCGTGTGTGTGTGTGTGTGTGTGTGTGTGTGTGTGTGTGTGTGTGTGTGTGTGTGTGTGTGTGTGTGTGTGTGTGTGTGTGTGTGTGTGTGTGTGTGTGTGTGTGTGTGTGTGTGCGCGCGCATGTGTGTGTGTGAGTATCTGTGTGTCTTTCTAGTCAGAAGGACATAACTGTGCATCCTGCAGTCATCAGTGCAATTACATGGAATAACAAGATCTTGACAGTTGTACACGCCTACACATCCATTTAATTCAGGCCTCACATCTTCTCACAAGCATCATATGATGATGTTATCAACTATAAATTGTCCTTCAGCACTGTAAAAAAGTCAAACTTGTGCTGTGGAACTTGCTTTAAATACTGAGTTCTCTAGTTGGTGTACTTAGGTAGCAGTTTTGTTCTCACTGCAGTCAACTGGTATATATGTGTTTGTTTGTTCAGTTGGTTGGCATTTAGAAGACCATTTTACACCAGCAAGTGTAACACTACTATTACCATCTTCTTCTCATCAGACTCTGTTGATTTCATCAGCTGTAAAATATTTTCCAACACTACACAAAACAGAATTGTGCCATGGTGCTTGTGTTCTCAATAAATAATTAAGAGGGGGATCTGGTCTCACAACAGTCAACTATGTGTGTGCATTCCACAATCACTATAGTGCCAATTTTAAAACAATATGTGAGTTCACAGTTATGTCCAATCCTCCTCCGAATATTTTCTTATAGCATACAATGAATATGTCATCCTGTGCAACATGCACTCTACCAGTATTCAAGACAAACCTGTGCTGTGCCAGTCACATTAACTACTGTGTTTGCAAGCTGCTTTAACTACACATATAAGTACTCTAATCTGACAGGAAGCAACTTGCACATCTATACATACAACTATCACTTTTGAGATAATTTTACACAGAGATGTGACTGCATTTCCATGCCCTACACTCCTCCCAACATGTTCTCCTCAGCATATAATTAAGTTAGCATACTCCACACAGCATGAAAGTGTTACAGTCAGACATATGTGGCATTGTCACTGTGACATTATATGGCATTCATAGTCTATGCCTACACAAGTGTAATGTTCATATCAGGCCCAGTCTACTACTGTGTGTTTGGTTGGTGGTACATTATGATCATTGTATCATCTTTGAAATAGCTCCTCATTTCACTACCACTTGGGGTACCTTCTATGTAGTGCCATGCAACCTACTATTTCCTCTGACCACATGGAATACTTCCTGTAGAGGAGTGGAGGATACCCTCATATCAAATATGCATATACACATCATGTAGTAGAGTCCTTCCAGGAGCCTCTGCAAGCCATCTGCAGACCACTGCATCTGTGATTGATAATTCTTTCATGTTGTTGTGCACATGTCCCATATGGACAGTGTTGGGATGTAATGCAATCCAACAAATATACACATATGTACAATAGTCTTACTATCTTCCATAATATAAATATAGGGATTTTTATTTACATGGTATAATACTGGTTAGGATTTCATGTGATGTTGGCCATTAGCCTAATAATGTCCTATGAACCTATGAACAGTTGGCATGTCAATCTTGCTGTCATTGACATGCTATATTGATGTGTGGATCTACAGTATGGCTACAAGAGAGTATTATAATTTGTAATGTGAGCTAATGTAACGATGGCCATTGATGCCTTTGCATTACATGCAATCTTCTATAACAGCTGTATTACTGTTCCCCCTGAGAACTGTTGATGTGGTATGATACACCTGTATACATATTGCTGGCATATTAAGACATGTGTTGTAGTGGAGCAGATCAACTATCTATACAGTTCACATTCCACTATAGCATTGACACTTTCAGTATGGCATAGGTGTGCATATGTCTACATACCTTTGTTACATGCTCTGTTACACACATCAGTATAAATTCATATTGATTACATGGTCACATAAGTTTTGTCTCAGACAAATACTATGATGTACACAATGTATCACGTGTTTTAATACAATTGCAACCTTGTGGGATTCATTGCATTTGCAGTTCTGTTGCTATACTCAAGGATTATTGATGTGGTCAGCAGCACCATTGTGTGACTATTACTGTCTGTGTTAGGAAATGCTATGCATGAGATACAAACAACTGATCTGTAATGTGTCCTGATATGGCATCAGGCTGCTCAAACACATCTTGCTCATGAAACACATATAGGCATATGTTGTGCAATTGATGTAAGTACATGATACTGGTACAGTTGTATGACTGTGTGCATAGTGCCAGGGTGTGGAATGTGATAAATGACCAGGCTGTATTTGTAAGTCTTTTCATAAATCATTTATTCCAATAAATTTGGCATGTTAAACGGAATACACAACTAAGCACAGATCTGCATGTGGATACCACCAGACATACTCAACCAGAGGAAACAGGCAATCCACTAGCTGACAGTTTGTCTTACATATCACCACTCTATTGCCAATGTCCATCAGCCAAAGTATACATGCAAACATTAATCAGTTTCTGTGCAAAGCAGGGCAGCTCATCTGTGTGCTATGTACAGCTAAAAACACAGAATCAATGGGCTGTGACAACATTACAGATTGTCTATAGTGTGACTGTAAACATGGACCTACTGGATATGATTGGATCCATGCTCCAACACAGCCTCCAGACAGAATATGTTCCCATAGAAGGGTGTACATCAACTGTCATCCTTCTGATTGGGGGGGGGTCACTTGATGCATGCATGCATGCATGGACACATCCTGACTCTCCTAAACTGTGAAGTACACCAACAAGTCATCATGGACCTTTTCTAAAAGGACTCAGGTAATATCTCAACTGTGTGTGAAAGACGTGTGATTTGTTCAGGCTGCATTATGTCTGTTACATCTGTTAGATCTCCTCAAGAAGATTAACTAGGGCATGTATGATGACAACACTATCATCCTGTGTAACTTGACCTGGCCAAGGTATTTCGCACAAATCCACACTGAGGTATTACTGAGACACTGTCACAAGTGGCCATAAACACATATATCACAAAGTGGATAGACCACTAAATCACATATGTGACAGATAGATATGTTGAAGTGTGTGTGAAGTGACCTATATCTACAGTCCAGTGATCAGGTCCATGCCTCAGAGCTCTGTACTAGGCCCTTTCCTGTTTATTATTTAAGTCTCAGACTTCATGAATGACTTACAAATCCTTTGTCAAAACAGCTTTATGGAGGACTGCAGATTGCGGACAGTCATTGAATCCAAGTGTGAAATTAGTATAATACTGACAGTATCAACATGAAGTAAAAAAGCACAAACATAGGCTGGAGTCACTGATGGATGCAAAATAAATGATATCCAAAGAAAAGTAACAAACTACTTTATATAACCGTAAACTAGTAAAAACCATTTAGCGCTTTCATCCACATAAGTGGGCTTCTTCAGAATGCCTTTTTACTGGCTGACAAAACTTTTTTTAAAAACTTTTTGGCGCCAATCTCGCCTCCAAGTCATAATAACTTAAAGCAACATTACTCCAAAAGGTTACTATATATACAATGCAAATTTTATAATCAAGCACATATAGAACTGTCAGAATAATATAAATCAAAATGCATTAAGCAAAACTAAACAAACCTAACAATCCTATCGTAGACATCATAAAAACAGATCAACATACACAAAGGATTGCTGCCACAGCCATGAAGACAAAGGAGATGAACAGAAATCATGGTGGAATTTGCTATGTTATAAAAGAAAATACCTAAACTGATTATAATATAGACAGCACACCTCTATGAGCAGACCAGTTGGTATGTGACATGTGTACTCAGGTAGAAGATATGCAGAAAGTCCACCAGCATGTGCTCACAGTGGTGACTACTCCCTTGTATGTAACACATCTGCTGAGTATGTGCAGGACATCCACATCAAAGGGCATTATGATGCAGGGGGTGTGGGGTGTAGTACCCCACATAAGGAGGGTCTGGTGTACACCAAATTCTGCTCTTTTGGAGTGCTGCACCCTCCACACCCCACACTAATTACATATAACAATTCCAAGATCACACTACTGTGGCAAAAGGGCAGGTTTCCTTATCCGTTCTTTACTGATAACTACATACTATGTTCCACTCCCTTCATGCTGGTCAGCTATGATCATACAATGAAATTATGTATGATCATTTGATCTTTCACTGAAGGGACGTCTAAATGGTCTATGCATGATGAATAGCCATTCTGTGAGTGTTCTGTTCGATCACTAAACATAGATCCCCCCTCAACACCTCCAGCACATGTTAAATTTTGAGGAAGGTGTGCTTAATTCATAGATTGCTGACAAATCATAACAGTTGTACAATTATGTTCTTGCAGAACCATCTATGATCACTCATAATCACACATCTTATGTCAAAGACATGGAAATAATGGTGATCTTATTCTGATATTGTCCATCATTGTGCATACTTCTGTCTACTGCTGCCCATGGACCTGTTACTATGTCCCCTGCTTGTCTGAGACCTATGCTGACATTGCATTCATATTCAGGCAGCTCATTTTACATAGCTTCACAATATGCATCTAACCCCTATTGTATATACCGTCCCTTGTTATATGTCCTGTATACTCTTCATGTCAAGATACTTATATCACAAAGACTCTTCTCCATTAATATGCCACTTTGTATGTGAGTCACATAATGTAAAATAACTGTGCAGTATGTACTTAGACATGTGATTAGTGTTCATGCCATAACTGTCTTCATTGATATGCCCTAATCTGCTGTACATCACTATGTTTCACCTGTCCTCTTTCCCTGTGTTCATTCCTACAATTCATCTGTGTGTCCCTTTTCAATATGCACACTTCCACTGACTATTTATTTATAATGCAGTATATGTAGCCTTGCTATCATTTACAAAGATTGTATTCAGTATGCCTGAAAAAGGTTTCCACACTACTCTGCAATGTATACACTTTCATGTAATGTGATAGAACTGTATACATTGCTTTACTAAAAACCCTGGTAGCCATTGTGGCTTTCCGCACAATCCCACAGACTTAGTTTGCCCATAGGTAAACAGGTGTCCATATGTACGGGTGTTCATGTTGCTTCCCATGGTTTCCTGGCCAATTGTTTACTTTTGGTGCATGGCATGTATATGTAATTAGCACTTCTGCTCACCTTGCAAACATGTAAACTGCATGTTGGCTTCGTGCTAAGCCTACATAGAGTTTATTGAATCCCCAGAAATAGCTCTTTCATAGATTTACTATTCCATACAAGATGTTACAAATATATATTTGTTTCATTGTCCTGATTTGTGATTCATGTAGCTTTTGTTGGATAACTTTTACAAATATTCCTGATGTTCACACTTTTTTTTCTAAATAGAAATATGAGTCTTCATCTCACAGTTGCCTGCTTTCAGTATAGCATCTTTTCCCAAGGTTGTCTGAAGAGCAAACTGCAGTTTTTCTAGTGACATGCATATTTGTAATTTCTTATTTGGTTTTGCTGATATGAACAGATTGTACTGGCATAAACACAGACTTAGAATTCATGTGATCAACTCAGTTATTTTTGTTGGCTAGATCCTTTCTACTTGCATTTGCTTGTGTTATCATAGTAAGTGTTACAATAAAGACAGGAATTTGAAACAGAGAGAAATGATTTCCTTAGGTTATCTCCTGTTTTATCATTTTATAGGAATAAAATAAATATATCTTTGTGAACCAGATAGGGAGATATTTTTGGAGTGCTGCATCTCTTAGAAGCTTGCAGTTTTTGATAGTTACTGACAGCTAATTTGTGACCCTCTCCAAATGTCTTTCAAGCTTTTGCCTCACAGGTCAGTGACAGTAATTAATACAAGAGAATGACAACAAAATCTTGAACAGTTCAAATTTGGCACTTTTCACAACTTTACACGACAAGATAATATATGAATTAATACATATTTAATGAGTACTTTTACAGCTGTTTCACTTTCACATTTTACATTTACTTTCAACTTTAATCTGCCCTAAAAAGAACCGAGTTATGTGAAAGTGTATGCTTCTACGTACATGAGTAAAAGGTAATGGGAAGTCTGTGGAATCATTTGATGGGCATTCATATGAACTGTTTGAATATTATGGATTTAACCAGAAAAAAGGAAGAGCACATTAGAAGCATAATAGTGATTGCACTGGTCGATGTTTCAAATGTTATGGCTGTAAGTGAATTTAATTTTGGAAATCACAATTAAGATTACTAGAGCAAATGAATTCATAAAACTAATATAAGTACAGCAAGTGGTGTACGAAAAAAATGGAAATTCTGCAAGCAGCATGATTATGACCAAAGTATGTGTGCATGAGAAGCAGAGTGAATACAAGTTTGGCAAATGTGTAAGAGATTACTATTCACATACTGGGTCAGGGCAGTGTGCTGCACATGGCAGAAAGTGCAAAAAAGTGCAATAAGATGGGACATTTTGCTGTCATGAGTAAAACCGTGCTAGTAAAAGTAGCAGCCACTGAGAAAAAAAAAACTGAAGAAACAGTTCAAAAACATTTTTCCTGGGTTCAGTGACTGCTATGCTAAACAACAAATTTGACTGGCAAGTTAAACTCCCACTGTATGGAATCCCTCCTGAGATTTAAAATAGATAAATACATACAGAAGCTGATGATACTGTATTATCACACAATGCTTATAGAAGTATCTTGATGTGTCTGCAGTTGCATAAATTAGAATTGGAAATATGTTGCCTGGCAGGTAAACTTGTGTGTACATAATGATTCCCAGACATAACTGAGTGAAAAGGGCACACGCATGAATTCTAGATCTATATGCTGGAAATTCTGTATATGAGTAATCTGATCAACAGAACTATGGCATGTAAGTTGGGGTGTGTTGCTAGAGAAAATGAAATTAGTGAGGAGCATGTTTGGAGAAGCTGGTCTCCTTAATGGTGAGACAGTAGAGATAAAGTTGAAGCCAAAACATGCATTGACCGCCCCAGAAGAGTACCATTTCTGATACTGTCCAAGGTTAAGGCAGAATTTAAACATATACAAACACTCTTTTGTGGGTGAAAATAGAACTAGACCTACTAAATGCTGTACATCAATGGTACAGACAAATAGCAATGTGATCTAAAAAGTTAAATTGCATAGTCATGAGGGAGAAGTTTATGCTATGTAATCAAGAATATTGTACCTAAGCCAGATGGTGTCAGCATTCTCCACATCAGATGCTTCAAATGTACTTTGGCAGATACCCCTATAAAGACCCACTTATATGCTAATAACCTTCATTATTCTAACTGGAAGGTTTTCAGTCAGAATAGACAATTTACAACACTAGATTAGAGGTCTTGGTCAAGGCAGTAAAACAACAGGGTGCTCCAGCAGGTAAATTAAACCTTCTTAATAAGGTCTTTGAACTGCATGCAATAGGAATATGTTTATTTTTTCTCATTCACCAACATTTAACAATGTGGTTTCTTGCACTGTAAACAGTGGAAGAATTTCTAGGTTGGTTGTATATAGACTGCAACTTTTGCAATGCTGCTGAATTTAGTTTTAACAGTATCAGTGCCCTGAAGAACAGTAAGAAAAACAGAACTAGTTAACTTCTAATGAATAGGATTGAGAAGTTCTAACTCTAATGTAAAGCCCTTATTTTAATATGGATTTTCATGCATGTATAGAATAAGTTATTTCCTGATCGAAGTAAAAGGTAGAATTTAAGCTAGTAACATGGTTTATTGGCAAGAATGATATTCAAACAAATGTTTTAGTTAGGACTGATCTTCTGTCATTTTCCTTAGTTCTTTTAACAAACAAAATAATTATTCCTCTAAATGTATTAATTATATGGATATTAAACATAATATTTGTTTGGCATTGCTCAGAATAATTACTTGTTG